>NC_057807.1:174260431-174263281 GCF_018294505.1 Triticum aestivum | reverse complement strand
TGAGCATCTATTCGAGAAGCTATTTCATTCGTACGGAGCCTCTTCAGTCTTCCCTCAATTATTTCAACCGGTGAATCCTCGTCTCATTCGTCATTCTTCATCCCTTTCTTTTTCCGGTGCACTCAATTCAAGTTTTTTGGGTTGATCATATTCTTTCTCTTGGCTCAAGTGTTTTCCCTGCTCGTTCGTCTCTCGCCAGTTTATCCTTCCGGAGTGCTCAAGACGTCTTAGTAGATTCGTCTGTGTTCCAATTAATTCGAGGTTGTCACCTCATTCAAATATTAGTTGTTCCGGTGCATCATCTATCTGTTCAACAACCCTTTCCAACGATGTTTTTCTTTTAGTGGGCCCTAACCCACAAGTCTTTTCCCAGGATCTTACCTGACTCTTCTAATTCTCCTGGGGTTATTCTCAAATTCTTTTCAAGTGTGACGTAAGAATGAATTTCATCAGTCACATGCCTTTTCCAAGCTCGATTTCAAATCATTTTGATGGTTGCCTCAACCCCTTCGCTTTTCATTTCCCCGGAGTATCTCAATAATTTCGGTGGTGTTTCTCGTCATCATTTGAAGATCGAAGAAGATTTCTCTTAAATCTTGTCCGTTCCCCCGGAGATTCGCGGTCCTAGCTCGATGTTATGCTATCAAATTGTTTCTAGTCATGCAAATTCTTTTCATCCATCCGGAGCATTTCAGGAGTTGCTTTCTCTCTCGATCATCCGGAGGCCATCTTTTCGGAAGATTTCTTCATTCTAAGTTTTCAAATTCGTTCTCCAATTATTCCATATCCGTGCCCCTTCGTTCGTCTCAATATCTTTCCGGTGCTTCGTTCCAGTATTCTTCAATCAGTTCGCGATCTCTTTGTTCTTTTGCATCTAAATCCCCTCTAGCATATTTGTTCTTCTAATTCTTCCCGGTGATTCATTCTCTTTCGTCAATCTTTTCCGAATTTTTACGGTGGTTCGTTCAAGATTCTCTTTCCTTGATTATCATTTTAATCCATTCGTTCTTTTGAATCCTACCGGTGGTTCATGAAGACTTTCTCAAGTTTTGTGCTATATTCCCCTTAATCCTTTTTTGAAAAGAGTAAGTAGTATGCAAAATCCATTGCTTTTCATCAATTTAATTTGATGAAGGATAAGCATACAATAAATTTTATTCTTATTTCACCCAAGTGAGTAATCCCATCCTTCGGAGTTTGTTCTTGATGAATATATTCTAGTTTCAAGTGTTTCATCTTTTCTTTTCCGGACTTCAAATTTCCTCGGCCATCTCGTCGGAACCTCCATCTAAATCATCGCAACGTTCATCTTATTCTTTCATCCTTTATTCTATCTCATCATCCTTTTGTTATCGGAGTTCAGCACGGTGGCTCTTCATGATTTAGTTCATTCTTCAAGTGTTCATCAAGATTCTTCTCGAAGGAGCTCAAGTATCTTTCTTCTTGCATATCAAAATGCAATTAATTCTCCATATTCTTTTGAAGTGGAGTTTTGCATCTCTTCGTTCTTCTCAGCTATCCAATCATTTTCCGTTTGTGGTTGGTTATCACCTCATAATTTCTGAGAGGTTATCCATAAGTCCACAACAAGCTTATTCTTTTCGTTGTTGAATTCCTCAACAACTTCGTTTAAACATTCCTTCTCAAGACGCTTTCAATTCCATTCGTGGCACAAGTTGTCAATTTACTTCTCCATTCTTTTCATTCAACTCTTCCAATTCTTCCGGAGGTTTTGTGTCATGTCTTCATCAAGTATCATTCCATCCTCTCAAGCTCGTGTTCTATTCCTCCATGTTTCAGTCGGAGTGCTGCCTAAATCCTTTTGATCTTATTCGTTTCCAATCTTGTTCTAACCGGAGTGGTTTCATAGTCTATCTGATTCTGTGAGCTTTCAATTCTTGTCATTCTCGTTGTTCCTCTCTTTTCTCGAGTGCTCTCGATTCTTTGATTCTTCTCTTGAGTTCTTGTTTCACCTCTCGCTTTTTCCCTTCCGTCTCGGTCCTAAGATCTCGGGACGAGATCTCTTGTTAGTGGAGGAGTGTTGTAACTCCCCGGATTCGATGCGCCAGGTGTCCGCCAGTGATTCGCCGTTGTTTGCCTTGTCATTTGCTTGCGTGTGGCACTTTGCCATGTCATCATCTGCATTTCATATCATGTCATCATGTGCATCGCATTGGCATACGTGTTCGTTTCATGCATCCGAGCATTTACCCCGTTGTCCGTTTTGCAATCCGGCACACCTATGTCATCCGGCGTCCCCTTTTTGCCTCTTCTCTTGTGCGGGTGTTAAACTTTCTCGGAATGGCCCGAGGTTTGCCAAGCGGCCTTGGTATAGCACCGGTAGACCGCCTGTCAAGTTTTGTGCCATTTGGAGGTCGTTTGATACTCCAACGGTTAATCGGGTAACCGTAAAAGCCTCTTTTGTCTTGCAGCCCAACACCCCTCCAAAATGGCCCAAAACCCATCTAAGTCACCACCATGCTCTCGGTCGTTCGATCACGATCGTGTGGGTGAAAACCGCTCCTCATTTGGACTCTCCTAGCTCCCTCTATCTATAAATATGTGCCTCCCCTCGAAATTCGCGGATGAATCCCGGTCTAACCCTAGCCTCCTTCAACCCCGCGCCGCCGGACACGTCCAACTTCGCCGGACGTGTCCACCGGCCACGTCATCCGACCAATCAGAGGCCGCCACCTCCGCAACCGCCGCCACCGCGCCCAATCACGGCCTGCCACGTCTACGCCGCCGCCCTCTCTCTCGTCCCTCCGCCGCCGCGCCACCCGGGGCCCAGATCCGGCCCGCCCCGGGACGAACCGGGCCGCGTCGGGCCCATCCCGCGCCGCCGAGCTC
>NC_057807.1:174235031-174259953 GCF_018294505.1 Triticum aestivum | reverse complement strand
CCCTCCGCTGCCTGGCTGCTCTCGCGCCCCGCCGCCTCCGATCCGGCCTCCCCGCCGCCGTACCTCGCCATGGCCTCGCCTCCCGTGCCACCCCATCTCCCTCCTCAACTCCGGCGGTCTCCGGCGACAACTCCGGCCGGATCCGGCGAGATCCGGCCCGAAACCTGCAAGGTGGATGAGATCCACCGGGATCTGAGCCAAACACGCCGTCCCCGCCCCGGATCCCTCCGTCCCGGGTCGAGCCCGTCCTGCGTTGACTTTCGCGGAGGTAAAATTCGACCAAGTCCCTGATATTTGCGTATTCTGGTGCCATGTTTGACCTATCATAACTTGCTGCATACAACTCCGTTTCGTGCGTGTAATATGTCAAATTGTCCGTCTCGATGAGTAATTCATTTCATTCCATTGCATCATGTTCATTTGAGTTCATCTTGATGCCAGAATCATTGTTGTAATAGTGCTATGTGATGTTAATTTGCTGAAACTGTTATAACATGTTCATTTGTCATTTTTGCCATGTTTGATTTGTGAATCCTATGAGGTTGATGTCTACATGTGTTTTGATCTATGCCATGCCATCTTTACAGGGGTGCCATCCATGTATTTTTGTGAGTCTTGTACTGAGTGCATCGAGCTTGTTAAGTAGGGTACTTGCTGTTGCTGTTTTGCTAGGCTGATTCTGTTATATTTTGTTTCTATGTAAACCTGCTGCTACAAGTCATTCTATGCATAATCCGGAGATCTTCACTAAGGATGATTTGTTATACATGTCTTGTTCTATCCATTCATGCCCCTGGTTGCATTTTTAGCCTACTGTAACTTGTGGTTATCTTGCCCTCAAAGTTGCTAAATAATGTTGTTGTCATCCCATTGACATTAAATTCAATGTTTCCATGGTTGTTGCTAGTGATCCATGCACCCTATGAACTTGTTCTTGCCATGCTTAGCTTCATAAACATGTCTTCTTACTGTTGGTAACATTGCCAAGCCATGTGTTGCTCTGTTGTGAGTGGTTCAAGCTCACCAATATGCCTACTTATCGTTGTTCCTGCCATGTTTGAATCTGTCATCTCTTTTGCCATGTTTACATGGATGCCATCATATTTTCTGTGCCCTTTTGGCCCATGGTCAGTAAGGGACTTTTGTTATATGCAATTACTAGATTCATGCCATGCCTTTGTTTGCCATGATAAGTTCCTGTAACATGTTGTTTGATAGATCTAAATATTTCAACCTGATGTTATTTCTGCCAAGCCTGAAACTGTTATTATTTGCAATCTTGCCATGTCCTTTTGAGCATGTTCTAGTGATTTCTGGAGATAGCTCAGTGTTCATGTTTTGTTATGCTTTACCTGTACTTCATGTCCATGCCTATTTTTTTCATATTGTGGTACTGTAGCATGTTGTTTTGGGGCTCGCAATATGCCTAGTTGCTGTTTTGGACAGATTGTTGTTATGTCTTGTATAGAGTGTATGTGTTGAACCGTTGCTCCGTTTGAGTGTGCTCTATATGAAACTTGCTTGATTTTGCATGTAGTTTCATATTATCATGTTGCATCCATGTTTGGGAGTGTTTTCTTGATGTTTGTATGCATTTTGCATCAATGCCATGTTTACCTTGTTTTGCTCATATCTTCTAGGCCGTAGCTCCAAATCTAATGAACATTATATGTTACTTGACTAGAATCTCGTGTAGATCTTCTTAGTACATCTTAACTTGCTGTTTAATAACTTGAACATAAGGTTTATTCAGATCGGGACCAACTTTGAAACTTGCATATGAGGACTTACCGGAATTGTTATATGTTGTTCCTTCTTGTTTGCATCATATCTTGCCATGAGTAGCTTCATGTAGCCTTGTCATGCATCATACTTGGTTGAGCATCATGTCATGGTTATGTGTGGTGTGTTTACCTTGTTGTGTGCTTCTTCTCGATAGTTCCCATTATGTTGCGATCGTGAGGATTTGTTCGTCTACGCTTGGTTCGTCTTCATGGCTTCATCTTCTTCATGGACTCGTTCTTCTTCCTTGCTGGATTTCAGGCAAGATGACCGCTACCCTGGATCTCACTACTATCATTGCTATTCTAGTTGCTTCGTTCTATAGCTTTGCTGTGCTACCTATCTTTTGCTCTTCAAGCCTCCCCAAATTGCCATGAACCTCTAACCTTTGACACCCTTCCTAGCAAACCGTTGTTTGGCTATGTTACCGCTTTTGCTCAGCCCCTCTTATAGCGTTGCTAGTTGCAGGTGAAGTTGAAGATTGCTCCATGGTGTACAGGGTTATGTTGGGATATCACAATATCTCTTATATTGTTAATGCATCTATATATTTGGTAAAGGGTGGAAGGCTCGGCCTTATGCCTGGTGTTTTGTTCCACTCTTGCCGCCCTAGTTTTCCGTCATGCCGGTATTATGTTCCCGGATTTTGCGTTCCTTATGCGGTCGGGTGATTTATGGGACCCCCTTGACAGTTCGCTTTGAATAAAACTCCTCCAGCAAGGCCCAACCTTGGTTTTACCATTTGCCTCACCACCACCTATCTTTCACTTGGGAGTAATTAACCCAAGGGTCATCTTTATTTTAGCCCCCCCGGGCCAGTGCTTGTCTAAGTGTTGGTCCGAACCGAGCAACCTGCGGGGCCACCTCGGGGCAACTCGAGGTCTGGTTTTACGCGTAGCTTGACTTATCCGGTGTTGCCCTGAGAACGAGATATGTGCAGCTCCTATCGGGATTGTTGGCGCATCGGGCGGCTTTGCTGGTCTTGTTTTACCATTGTCGAAATGTCTTGTAAACCGGGATTCCGAGACTGATCGGGTCTTCCTGGGAGAAGGTATATCCTTCGTTGATCGCGAGAGCTTATCATGGGCTAAGTTGGGACACCCCTGCAGGGTATAAAATTTCGAAAGCGGTGCCCGCGGTTATGTGGCAGATGGGAATTTGTTAGTGTCCGGTTGTAGATAACTTGACACCCGATCCGAATTAAAACGCATCAACCGCGTGTGTAGCCGTGATGGTCTCTTCTCGGCGGAGTCCGGGAAGTGAACACGGTTTCTGGGTTATGTTTGACGTAAGTAGGTGTTCAGGATCACCTCTTGATCATTGCTAGCTTCACGACCATTCCTTTGCTTCTCTTCTCGCTCTTATTTGCGTATGTTAGCCACCATATATGCTTAGTCGCTGCTGCAACCTCACCACTTTACCCCTTCCTTTCCCATCAAGCTTTGCTAGTCTTGACACCCATGGTAATGGGATTGCTGAGTCCTTGTGGCTCAGAGATTACTACAACAACAGTTGCAGGTACAGGTTTATGCGATGATCATGACGCGAGAGCGATGTTTGCTTGTTTTGGAGTTCTTCTTCTGCTTCTTCTTCGATCAGGGGATAGGTTCCAGGTCGGCAGCCTGGGCTAGCAGGGTGGATGTCGTTTGAGTTTCTGTTTGTGTTCCATCCGTAGTCGGATGTTGATCTCTTGTAAGATGATATTGTATTCGTGTGGCATTGTATGCCTTTTTTATGTATCCCTACCTATTATGTAATGTTGATGTAATGATATCCACCTTGCAAAAGTGTTTCAATATGCGGGTCTATCCTTGGTGGGACCTTCGAGTTCCTTTTGGATAGGGTCGCATATTGTAGATAACTTGACACCAGATCCGAATTAAAATGCATCAACCGCGTGTGTAGCCGTGATGGTCTCTTCTCGGCGGAGTCCGGGAAGTGAACACGGTTTCTGGGTTATGTTTGACGTAAGTAGGTGTTCAGGATCACCTCTTGATCATTGCTAGCTTCACGACCATTCCTTTGCTTCTCTTCTCGCTCTTATTTGCGTATGTTAGCCACCATATATGCTTAGTCGCTGTTGCAACCTCACCACTTTACCCCTTCCTTTCCCATCAAGCTTTGCTAGTCTTGATACCCATGGTAATGGGATTGCTGAGTCCTCATGGCTCACAGATTACTACAACAACAGTTACATGTACAGGTTTATGCGATGATCATGACGCGAGAGCGATGTTTGCTTGTTTTGGAGTTCTTCTTCTGCTTCTTCTTCGATCAGGGGATAGGTTCCAGGTCGGCATCCTGGGCTAGCAGGGTGGATGTTGTTTGAGTTTCTGTTTGTGTTCCATCCGTAGTCGGATGTTGATCTCTTGTAAGATGATGTTGTATTCATGTGGCATTGTATTCCTTTTCTATGTATCCCTACCTATTATGTAATGTTGATGTAATGATATCCACCTTGCAAAAGCGTTTCAATATGCGGGTTTATCCTTGGTGGGACCTTCGAGTTCCTTTTGGATAGGGTCGCATATTGGGCGTGACGGCTGGTGAGAAGACGTCGAAGACTAGACTAGGTGCCGGACGCGGCCTTTTGCTTTTTTCCTCCCTTTCTGTGGTCGAGCTTCCTTGCTTTAGATTTAAGTTGAAGTTGAATTTGCATTTGCATATGTGTGGGGAGGGGTGTCTTGTCTCGTTCGTGTGTTCTCTTGTGTTCTGGTTTCTGTCCTGGTCCGGAGTTTGCACCAGCTGCCTCCCGCTCGCGAGCCTCTCGCGGGCGGGGCTGGGCTCAGCGCACGCGCGCATGCCGTCCCGCGGCCAACACTCGCTCTCGCAAGGCTCTCACCACATGGTCAGCAGGTCCCCCCAGAGGACCCTCGGAGAATCACAGCCTCGCAAGCCTACTCAAGGCTCGCCCGGGCTAAAGGTAAACCACAGCAGCTAACTCATCGTAGGGCCTGAAACATCATGCAAGCGCACATTCGGCGTCGCTCCTAAAACATGTGGGCAATAATCTTTCTTACATGAGGGGCTTCCCCTCCCAAAAATGCTCTTACAACCTTTAGGGCCGCGCCCGAGCTTTTTGTGTGCAGGATAAACAACAAGGGGACACAGAATCAGTCAGACATATCGCTCACCGCGTCCTCTTGGTCGCCTCCAGAGGCATCACTGGCATCGCTGTTGCTGTCTTTGGCGCCACCATCCCCGTCATTGGCGTCATCTTCGCTGCCATTCACCACATCACCTTCAGCCGCGGCAACTATCACCCCGTCATCATCAGAAGCGCGGGCTCTGACAAGTGCATCCATGTTGTCCTCTACCCACCGCGCCAGGTCGCCTCGAATGGCCACGGGCACCGGAGCAATGACGATGTCGAAGTCGAAGTGGGGATCTCTATCCTAAAGATGGCTGAAGAGACGAGAGAATGCGCACCCGAGTAGGCTGCGGCTCCTCTCCTCGACAAGCTGGCGAGCTCTCTTGGAGCGATTCTCCAGATGCATCACCACATCAGTGAAGAACTGGAGATGTCCGGCATAATTGGTCACGTGAGGGTGCGAAGCGTTCACATCACAGATATTGCCTAGGGCCGTGTTGGCCCTGTCCCTGAGCACTTGGAGAATGGCGCCATGCATAGGCTCCAGCGTCCGCCGCTGGAGAATTTCTTCCCTGTTCTGCCGCGCAACGGACTCAGAGTCATCAACCCACCATTGAAGAAGAAGCAGATCGGCATGGGAGGAGGCCAACTCAGTCTGCGCAGAGACCAGAGTGGCTACGGTGGCCTCCGCGTGCTGCGTCGCTTCAGTCAGCTTGGACCTGAGGGTGGCAGTCCTTCCCGTAGCCTCAACTTCAATCAGCTCCAGCCTCTGGTCATACTCGCGCACAAGATCCGCGCTAACTTCCGCCCCGCGGCGGTCGACCTCTTCTTGGATTCGAGCCTCCCGCGCGCCAACATCGTCCCCTGCCTGGGTAACCTGGCGCTCCCTCGTCTCCAACCGCTCAAGGTCGAGATTGCGCACGGCGGCCTCCAGCATCAGCACTTCCTCGTTCCTCTTGAGCTCCTCCTCCTCGAGAGGCATCCCCTTCAGCGATGCAAGGGCGGCCTGACGCAGCTCCACCTGCTGCTCCAGGGTTGGAGCTCCCACGTGCGCTTCTCCGTGATCTTGCATCGTTGGTCTGCTTCCCGAGCCTCCTCAATAGCACGCGAGCAGGCCTTTCGAGAGGCCACAAGGGATGCTTTGGCCTTCGCGTTGTGAAGCTCCCACTGATGACGCGCAAGGTTGACTGCCACCTTCATCTTGCGCCGCTCCTCAACCAGCCGCAGGCCTTCAGGTTCAAGACACGCGTCCGCGTCCGCGAGCTCTCCACCGAGCTGGCCCATCGCGTCTGTCGCTCTCCAGAAGAAGTCTTGGCGAACGATGCTGCGATCCCTCGCTCGCCTGAGCACGTCGTAAATACCGTCCTCCGCCATCGGCATTGGCGGAGGCCCCTGAGGCTGTTCGCCCCCTCTTGGCAGGGGGCTGGGGGCTGGCGCCCCCACGATCGCCGGACGGGCTCCGCGAGGGACCCACACCAGCACAGATCCATCCCTAGAAGAAGAGCCAAGGACCAACATCAACCATTCGCCGTCCATGATCAAAGGAGCAGCCTGGGGCAGGCTGGTCACACCCCGGGCGAGGTCGCGAAGGAAAGGCGGTAGGGGCACATGCTCGAGGCACCCTGCGGGCCGGCTTACTTCTCCGGCCGAACACGCGTCAGGGGTAGCACGCAAGCTCGGGACGCTCAAGGCCAGCGATGGAGGCGAGGCCAGAGAAAGTTTCTTCTTGGCAGACTATGCAGGCTTGGCAGGAGGGATCCTGAAGGGCCACAGTCAGGAAATGGACCATCGATTGAGGAATTATAAGAATGAGGTACTTACTCATCTATGGCAAAGTACTTCCTATGCTTCAACGGTCGGCAGGGGTGCTCGCTGCCACTCGAAGACTCCTACCTCTGGCGGAGGGCGTCAAAATCTATGGGGAACTGACGTAGGCACTCAACATGTGGGCCGGCGCGAGGCATGGCGAAGAAGCGCTCACGCAGCCAACCTCAGGGGCGCCAAGCTAGGAGGAGCGATCAGGCACCGCTTCCTGATGACCTGCCAAGGCCTCGGGGGCTCCAGCCTCAGGCGTCGCAGGTTGCGTCTCCACATCAACAACCGCCTCAGGGCGGGCTTCATAAGCTCTGGAGGATGACGCCTCGGGAGCCCCGTGTGACATCGGCATCATGACACCAGAGCCTCCAGCTTCAAGCGATGCTTTCCTCCTTGCACCAGCTCCTGGGGCAAGATCGGTGTTAGCGAGGGGGAAGGGAGCCACGGTGATGGGATTCTCGCGAGGCCCCATGAGGCTGGCCGCGCACAACCCTCATTCGTCGAAGTGAGGCATCTGCCTCGCAAACTCGGCCCCGCCCGAGCAGAGATACAGGAGGCTGCCCCCGTGCCAGATATTGCCCGGCGAGGGGTCGCCAGTCAAGACCTCCATCACCTTCTTTAGTGTTTCGAGCGCCAGCTCTGTCTCCTGGAGCCTCATGCGGTCCTGATATCCAGTCAGGGCCCACATTGGTCGGGAGTGGCGCTGGAGAGGAGCAACACGACACTGGAGGAACTCCTTCGCCACCCGGGGCACAGTCACCCCGAGCTCTCTCAACCTCCCAGTCGGTGCCAGACGAAGGAGAGCCGGGGGCTCGCGAGCCTCTCGTGGCCACATCCCAGATTGGGGATAGCAGGCAATGTCGGATGCGAGAGGAGGGGGCTAGGCACTCCGACATCCACATACAGCCACCACGTCCGGAACCCACTCATGGAAGGTGGAAGGCTAAAATCAATCACCGAGGCGGCCGTCTGTACCATGGCCTGGAAGCTCACGCACCCCGAGCACTGCATGGGGTCGGTCAGGCGCAAGGAGAAGAAGTGAGGCAATAGGGCAATGGAAGGAGGAATGCCCACCATGGCTTCACAGACGAAGGCGAAACAACAAGAAGGGTAACGGATTAAGTGTCAAGATGCATCATATGGATCTGATAATGGGAAAGCACCGCATTGAAAAAGACAGAGAAAGGAGGAACCAGGCTAGCCCACAGGGCGTCAGCGAAGAATCGAACCTCCGTGACGATCCTGTCGATGGAGGCCTGTGACGTAGGCCAAACCATCATCTTTCTGCACTCGTTGAAGCTACTGGCGAGCGCGGAGCGGACCTTGTCCAAGGCTTCCAGATTGAGCACCAGCGACCGGCAGACGGCGGGCTCGATTGCCGGAGATGAACTGGATGAGAACACGGGATTCTTCCCCTTCTCTTTATTAGTTGGCGCCATGGCGATGGAGGGGGCAGAGCTCAGGTCGAATTGGAAGTGGAAACGGAGGCTCAAGGAAGAAAGGGGAACAGGAAGCACGCGGGCAGCAAAGATGAAATAACTATGTAAAGCTTCATGTCCGCCTAGCCAGGCGGATATTGGGGGAGCATGGGGAAGAGACACGCACGTCCAATCAGTCGCCACGCATCAACCAAGGCCGCAGGCTATTGGGGCCTCTGGTGCTCCGCACTTTCCCTTTGGCTTCGCTGCTAAGCCAAGTCCGAGCACGCCTTGGGCCTGGGGGCTACTGTCGGCGTTCTGGGAACGGGGGTCCCCAGACTTGCCTGCCTGCGGCCTGCAGCATGGCTCAACCAGTGGCCCAGTACGGCCCGTCTTCATCGACCCAAGTTCAAGACCATCACGAGGGGCCAAGCCTCGCGGGGCGGACGACACAAGGCTTCCTTAGGGGCGGCCTCACCAGGCAGGCTCGCGAGGAGGCAGAGAGATCAAGGCAAGGGGTACCTCGCGAGGTGCTCATGATGCAAGCCATGACGATCAAGACCAAGTGGGCACCAGGCGGGCGCCAGCCTGCGCAATGTCTTCGTTTCCTCTTTGGTGCAAAGGGGGCAAGCGCAGGTGCGGAGTACCGAGGCATCAAGCAAAGGTTTCCATTCAGTGCAACGAGACCAAGATCAGCAGGACGGCAGGATGGAGGTCACCATGGAGCCCAAGACGGCGTCATCGCCAGTGCCTTTGGCAGTCGAAGACCACCTTTAGTCAGGATAGCTTGTACTAGTTGTCCCCTTCACTACAAAAAAAAGACACATCCGTGACATTTTGGGCCGAATGAATTTTTTTCTGTCATACATATGACACTTCTATGACGATAATTGTGACAAAACCCGGTATCATCATAGATGTGGTGGGCTCCTACTTCTATGACAAAAAATCATGACAGAAAATGGGCTTTTCGTCCTGGGCGGGCCGGAGACGCAGCTGCATGACATTCTTTGGGCCGTCCATGACAGAAAAAACCATGGTAGAAGCGAGGGGGAGGAAAATTTCGGGGAGTTGCCGGTTACGATGGGAGGTCGGGGGCAGAGCGATGCGCGTTTCTCTCGTACGTACGCGCGTGTGTGCGAGGCGTTGGCTCTAACTGAACCCGAGCGAGGCGTTGGGCTCTAACTGAACCCGAGCGATTGCACTGCAGGCTACGCATTACTGAACCCGAGGGATCGATCGATGGCTGTTAACTGAACCCGATGGAGCGATTCCTTCGCTACTGCTGCTAACTGAAGCCGATCGATTGGATGAATAGTGAGCATTGCGGGGGGGTTTGGATGAACAGTGAGCGGTGGCGTTGCCTCTGGATGAATAGGAACCCGTGTTGTGGAGGACTAGATGAACAGTAGACGGTGGAGGGGTGGCCGTGGAGGGGTGGTTGAACAGGACCCCGTGGTGTGGAGGGCTAGATGAACAGTAGACGGTGGAGGGGTGCCCGTGGAGGGGTGGTTGAACAGTAGCTGGTGGAGTAGCGCGCGGTGGAGGCTGGATGAACAGGAGCCCGTGGAGGCTGGAGGAGGTCGACGGTAGCCCGTGGAGGCTGGAGGAGGTCGACGGTGGAGATGAACACTATCCCGTGGAGTCCCGTTTTGCGGTACGCCACACCCCTCCAACCCGTTTCGACCGTAGCGCTCCAACACAAGTCCGTTTCGTCCGTTTTGTGGTACGCCACACCCCTCCCGATCAACAGGACCCCCGTTTCGACCGTAGGAGGTCCGTTTCCTCCGTTTTGCGGTACGCCAGGCCCCTCCCGATCAACAGGACCCTGTTTCGAACATGGTCGGTCGAACACAAGGCCGTTTCCTCCGTTGTGCAGTATGCCAGGCCTCGTTACCATCGCCTATTCCGTACAAGCCCTCCCGATGAACACGACCACGCATTCCGTTCCGACCCAGCCAGTTGGCTCCCCATGAACATGACGACGATGATGTTTCTCCGTTCTGACCTAGCCATGTACGTATGCGTGATAGGCGTTAGAGACCCTGCCTGTATGTACGTATGTGGCCGTATTTTCTTTCTTCCACCCTCGCCACTGTACGTACGTGTACATGCTACATGCGCGCCTCTACTACGACACGTGCGCGCCTCTACATCTACGACACGTGCGCGCCTCTACATCGACCAGTATGTACGTACACGTTCGCGACCAGAATGACAACACTACGTACGCTTCGACCAGGTGGGTCCCGACTACCAGGCACTTCCTTGCGTGCGAAGATGTAGCTGCTGGGTCCCAGTAGTCAGGGGGCGAATCGTTTTTTTTGCCCGGACACACTTCCTTGCGTGCGAAGATGTAGCTGGTGGGTCCCAGCAGTCAGGGGGCGAATTGTTTTTTCATGAAATACGGTGGCCCGTCCGGTGGGTCCCTGCTGTCAGGTGGAGGAATAATTGTTTTGCGCGTAATAAGGAGGCACTTCCTTGCGGCGGCCGTGGACCCAGCTGTCAGCCTCTCCACGTACAGTCCACGTCCGATGGAAGTCGTTCCTTGACCACGTTGACCACGCCGCGCCGAGAGCACCACGGCGGTGGACGACGGTGATGCCTAGGAAGGGGACGACTCGGAGCCGGGGAAGACGCAGCAGTGGATGCCCACGCGAAGAGGAGTATGAGGATTCACTGGTTCGGCTGTGGTGTGAGGCTGCTGTCGTCGCAGAATAACAGGGGGTGTGGATGAGTAGAGGGATGGCCTGGACAGCGATGGGAGTAGTAGGGGGCGGTGAGGCCTCTGCGGCATCACAGCCGACCACGGGAGGCAGGAGCACACGGCACGACCGGCGCTGGTTTGGGCGGTTGGAGCAAGAAGACCAGAGGTTGAAAAAGCACTACGGCCATTGGATGAACATCATACGGTAACAGGAGCTAGAATCGTTCATATTGACTAAGTTGATAAAGCCCTCCATCCCATCAACTTGGTAGGCCCACAAGTCAGCCTCCCACTATGCTGGGTTCCAGCTGGCAGGGGGAGTATTCATTTTTTGTGCGTAATAAGGAGGCACTTCCTTGCGTGCGAAGATAGCTGGTGGGTCCGACATGTCAGCTGGGGGCACGTTTTTTTCACGAAATACAGAGGCCCTTTCGGTGGGTCCCAGATGTTAGGTGGAGGAATAATTATTTTGCGCAGAATAAGGAGGCACTTCCTTGCTGCGGCCGTGGACCCAGCTGTCAGCCTCTCCAGGTACAGTCCATGTCCGATGGAAGCCGTTCCTTGACCACGTTGACCACGCCGCGCCGAGAGCACTAGGGTGGTGGACGACGGCGAAGCCTAGGAAGGGAATGACACGGAGGCAGGGAAGACTCAGCAGTTGTTTCCCACGCGGAGGGGAGTATGACTGTACGAGGGTTTACTGGTTCGTCTGCCCTCACCGGAGAATAACAACAGGTGTGGCCGTGTGGGTGAGTAGAGGGCTGGCTAGTCCAGCGATGGGAGTACGGTGGGGCGGTGAGGCCTGCGCGGCAGCACAGCCGGCCGCGGGGAGGAGGGAGCAGGCAGTCCCACCGGTGCTTGTTTGAGCGGCTAGAGCAGGAAGAGCAGAGATTGAAGAAGCACGACGGCGTTGGATGGACATCGTACGGTCACTGGAGATAGAATCGTTCATATTGACTAAGTTGACAAAGCCCTCTGTCCCTGTCAACTTAGTAGGCCCACAAGTCAGCCTCCCACCATGGTGGGTCCCAGCTAGCAGGGGGAGTATTCATTTTTCTGTGCGTAATAAGGAGGCACTTCCGGTGGGTCCGAGCTGACAGCGAGGGGAACATTTTTTTCGCAAAATACGGTGGTCCGTCTGGTGGGTCCCAGGAGTCAGGGGCAAACGTTTTTTTCGTGAAATACAGTGGCCCGTCTGGTGTGTCACAGCAGTCAGGGGGGAAACATTTTTTCGCGAAATACTGGTGGCCCGTCCGATGGGTCCCTGCTGTTAGGTGGAGGAATAATTATTTTGCGCACAATAAGGAGGCACTTCCTTACGGCTGCCGTGGACCCAGCTGTCAGCCTCTCCACGTACAGTACTCTTCCGATGGAAGTCGGTCGTTGACCACATTGACCATGCCGCGCCGAGAGCACCAGCGTGGTGGACGATGGCAAGGCCTAGGAAAGGGACGACGCGGAGCCGGGGAAGACGCAGGAGTGGATGCCCACGCGGAGAGGAGTACGAGGGTTCACTGGTTCGGCTGTGGTGTGAGGCTGCCATTGCCGCAGAATAACGGGGGGAGTGGGTGAGTAGAAGGATGGCCTGGCCAGCGGTGGGAGTAGTATGGGGACGGTGAGGCCTCCGCGGCAACACAGCCGGCCACGGGAGGCAGGAGCATGCGGCACGACCGGCGCTGCTTTCGGCGGCTGGGGCAAGAAGACCAGAGGTTGAAGAAGCACTACGGCCGTTGGATGGACATCGTTGACCACGCCGCGCCGAGAGCACCAGGGCGGTGGACGACGGCGAGGCCTACGAAGGGAACGACAAGGAGCAGGCGAAGACACGGCAGTGGCTGCCCATGCGGTGGAGAGTACGAGGGTTGACTGGTTCGGCTGCCGTCGCCGGAAAATAACAGGAGGTGTGGGTGAGTAGAGGGATAGACAAGACAGGGATGCGACTATGATGGGGCCGTGAGGCCTGCCCGGCAGCACTGCCGGCCACGGGAGGCAGGAGCAGGCGGTTCCGACGACGCTGGTTTGGGCGGCTGGGGCAGGAAGATCAGAGACTGAAGAAGCACGATTGTTGTTAGATTGACATCTAACAGTCTGACGCTGGTAGAGTCGATTGTTGACTAAGTTTCTTTTTAAGACACCTTGTGTACGCATGAACTTAGTAGGCCCACAAGTCAGCCTCCAAATCTATGGCAGATAACATAAAGCCCATTTGCTATTTTTTACAATTTGTAGCCCATTTGCTATTTTTTATAATTTGCTGCCAATTTGCTAATTCTTAAGTAATTTATTACAGCCCATTTTCTGCCCAGGACCACGGTCAAAAAGTTCAACCTTATTTTGCATATTTCGGTGGGGTCCAAACTGTTGTAATCCCGAAATGATAAACATTTTTTAAGAACTTATTGATTTGCCAAAAAAATCGTTTTGTTTTTGTAAGCAAAGAAGACGTGGGACAATTGAGTTGGTTTAAGGGCAAACCAGTGGTAAAAAAATCAGCGCTGGGTGGAAAAAAACAACAAAAATAAGGATGTAAATATGAAAAGGGAATTTTATGTGTTTTCAATATAATGATACGTGTATATGAACTAGTAAAACTATAGGTAGAGATTAGAAAACGGATGTAGGACATGCGTTTCAAGAGGAAAATAGAACTGGGCTGTGTGTTTGATTCAGTAAAAAAACTGCCTGCGGATGTTGTAAGACAAAATATAACTAACGCTGGCGGGCCAGAGGCCAGTAGATACCTGCTGGATCTTTGTGCCCCGTTGTCGTCATGGGCTGGGCCTGTTAAAAACAAAACCAGCCCTGGTCAGTCTACAGCCCAGTTGAAACTTGCTCGACCTGAAAAAACAATATACGTGCTCAATAAACGAGAGAATTCTGCAAGCACAGACTGATAACTAGGACGCAACACAGATATTGTTTTTTATCGTGATAATAAGTGCATGCACTTATTTCAAAAAAACTGCAGAACTGGGAATTCGAACGGCGGGTGCTTATGCTACCCATCAAATAAAAATCAGGTGCCTGAGAATTCGTTTCGAAACAAATGATTCAGCTTTATATCCACATCGACCCTCGGCATGATGGTTGGAAGCAAATGCAAGTTCATACCAAAAGATCGTTAACAACAATACCAACTTGCGGACGACAAGGTAGTACAACTACCAATACTAAACTACTCCTAGCCCTAGTGTTCGTCTGGTAGAAAATCTTGCAGAGGACCAGCTCCCGCTCCTTCTCTTGCTCCAGGTCCCCGAGGTGGTACTGGTGCATCACCCAGTTGGTCCTCTACTGGTCGAAGTTCTTGTTGGTGTGCAGCACCAGAACCTTTTTTGCTCCCCGTCTGCCGGCCGTTGACCATCACAGGCAAGGTATTGATGGTCTTGTGCCACATCGCGTGCATGCCGCATTTTGACTGTATCTTGCGACGCGTCCACATGCCCCTTTTGAACGCCCTGGAATTGCACTGCAAGAAATGCTTCCTTAGGCCACTCAGTGTGATACCTGCAGTATTGTGGAATACAGGTTTTAGTGTACCTAGTTGGCATTTTCATAACATCTTTGGCATGTTGCAGTCACTTGTTTCACTTTTTATTAACTGTCAAATTGTAATTGTTTCACCAGGTCCGCGTCTAAAAAGAAAAATAGAGCTATAAACAAAGGAATATGTTTGTGCAAGTAGATGGCCGATTGGTGTCTTACCTGGAAGTTTCTCAGATTGGTGCTCGCTGTCGATGGTTGGTATGAACAAATCGATGAGAGACTGAAATCTCGCGCTGTCAACACTCAATTTGGCCTCAAGGTGCTCGATCAGCTCCTGATCTGTGGGATCGAACTTGATGCCAGCCGGCAGCACTGGCCAATCCTTCTTCGACTTGCATCGGTAATTCCAGTTATATGGTACTAAATGTATGGCCAATCGATTGTTTTAAGTGAATGATGAAAGATTTTGATAGAGTAAAAACTCACGCTTCTTCGACAGTTGTACGAGAGTAATTGCCATGCCGTTTTGCAAGGGCGCTTGTAAAATCTCTAAACTCTATTCTCCTCTTATTTAATGGATGAGGCAAATCTTTTGCCTCCGTTTGAAAAAAAAATATTTCGACAGATAAGTGGTACTCCAAATCTGAAGTCCGGAATACCAGAACACGCCGCCGGGATTCTTATGTCACCTCACGCGCAGCGTGTTGTCACGTCAATTCAATGTGTAGACATGATGAATAATTTGACCGATGTATACTAGTACTGCTACTGTACTACTTACTAGTCGTATTTAGTGTCACAATTTATACATAGGTTTAACTAACAAGTACGCACTTGAAGCCTAACTGATATATATGTATATATATGGCTTCTGCATAGCATCTCCATCATCATTATTAGTACATCCTACGCAGGTGAGTTAGGATGCACTTGATCCTAGGAAGGTATCTATCCTTCAAACCAGAGGAGTGCTTCAAACTAACAACAGTATATAATATCCAACAAAAGAGGGTCGTGCTACAGCAGCCGAATACATGGCTCAGTCTAGATATCAGCACGAATCAAGTTGTGCATATTTGCTGTTGGCATGAACCACATTGCCGCATGTCGGGTTTGCAGAAGCCATTCATCGCATGGAAGCTTGATGCCTTTCACACACTGAAGATTACCTGGCAACAAGCTGTGTCGACGAATCTCTGGATATGGTGATTCATGAAACCCATGGTATGATGTGTAAACACAGCCCCCCCCTCGCGAATGGAAGTTGCATAGCACAGTAATCATCGCCGGTGATATGATCGATGATTGGTTGGATGATCGGATAATTGAGCCCGAGGAACAAGGAGTGGTTGCCGAGGCTGTAAACCCGCCTCCAGTTGAATACGCCTGGCCCAACGGAGCTAGGATCTTTCTCAAACACGAAGCAGCCATAGCCATCAATGTCACGAACTCCCCACGCATTGTACTGCATGTGGTTTGATGTAATGGTTTGGTCAATTTGGTATGTGCGAATGAGCATCAAATGACCGCCGTCAGCTGAACGAGCTATAAACCAGCACCCATCGACTGGTATGATTCCAGGTCCTGGAATCATGAAGGCCAGCGCATTTGCGTCTGCTGCAACAATTCAAATTGGAGACCAAAATGACAAAAATAAACAATCATGTTCAGAGTATGTGTGGAATTAAGATTATTATAAAAGTGACACATATCATAGAGAGAGAATTGCAATGCCGTGGTCATAATCATACCCCAAGTTAAAAAAATAAGCCAATGGCTTTCATATTCTAGCAACATGTCATGGTTCAAACATCATGTAACAATGAGAGGAAAATAGCTATGACAACGCCTACTCATATTCTACCATAGCACTTACTACTACTATTCTCACATCAACTCTAAGCAATAACATGCGTTGTTATAAAAATCTAGTAAACAAGAGTAACATATGGCAATCATGATGTTATGCTCATAATATGTATTCTAACAATCATTAGATGCCAATTGTTCTCATATCAATTATAACAATAACATGTGTGGTCATAAAAATCTAGGAAATGAGAGGAACATATAGAAATGATGTGGTTATAGACATGCTATGCATTCTAAATTTGTAACAAATGAATAGGCAGTCGTATTCATAAGGTAAATATGAGATGAGATAGAACAATTACACGACGATAGATTCCACCAGTATAGGAAGCCAATCTGTGCGTCGACCGCGTAAACGATGCCATCGTGCACTATAGCATCAGACAGAAATGTTGCCTCAACAGGATTGATGATGAGCCATAACCATGTATGGCGACCAGATTCCAAATAGACTAATCCCATGTTGGACAAGGCAATGAGCTTGTAATCCATGTAGTCTTCTGATGGTGTGGGCACTTTGCAGATTACAACTTTCTGCAAACAGAGGTCGAGCCAAAAGCTTAACGCGTCTTGTGCGTTGTAGGCAGGAGTGTCCGGCGGGCCGCGAGGCTCGATGTCGGCGGTATCCAATGATGGAAGGGTGATCTCTCGCTTGGTGTAGATATCCATGAGACGCCACGGACTACTAGTGTGGTGGATGAGGATGATCCAGTTGGCCTTCATGCCCGCCCTGTAGTGGCCGCGCATGAAGGACAGGTAGACGGGTAGTGGTAGCATGTCGAGGGGCACCACGGAAATCTCCGTAGGATCGTCAAGTCAGTGTCTGGGCCACCTGCGAGGATCGGGCATCAGCAAGCAGGGTGTCTTGAAAAGAGTCGGCCGGTTGCAGACGAGTAGACGGTACAAAGACACCGAGCATGCGGCCAGATGGATGGTGCTGAGTAGGTCCATACGACTACAGATCTGCTCCAAGAGAACATCGGGGAGGGAATTCCAATCGCGGCTCTATGTGTCAGTCGGTTCTGCCATTGGGGTTTTTGGTGCCTGCGAGCCAGCGGGGAAGTGGATTCGGGCGGGCGAGCGAAGAAGCTTCTCCTCGTGTGGCCGAGCAGTGAGCGGGGGGATATGGTACGCGCGAGCTACCAAGGAAGATGGCGCAGGCGGGTGAGCAGTGAGCGGGGGTAAATGGTGTGCGGCCGACGATGGGGAAGAGAGGAGGAAGAAGAAGAGAGGAGGAAGAAGAGTGGAAGACGGGGAAGAAAGTGCATTAAATCTCAATTCTACTAGTACTACTACCAGGATATAGGCACCGTCCTCCGGAGTGTAAATAGTTACACCGATGACATGTGGCTCTACCACAAGAGGGCCCATATGTCAGATAATGGAGGACACAGGTGCGTAGGAGTATTTGCGGAAGCGTGCTCTGCTGGCAAACATGATGGCAGTACTGGGTAAGGCTGATTTAGTAACACCAACACGCTGGTTCAGCTTATTAATTATGTGTCCCATCTGCTGCAGCGTGTATTGTCACTTCAACACGAAGACTAGTTGAATAGTTCTCTCTGACCGAGATGGGGAATAATGGATCGCGAGGATTTCCTTTCTATAGTATCCCTATGCCTCTACGCTCACTTCACTCATTTTGCTCCGTACCTAGTCACTTGTTGAAATCTATTGAAAGACAAATACTCTGTATTTGGGAACAGAGGGAGTATCACCATATGGAGGGAACAAAGGAAGCTTGAAATATGAACATGTCAATGGGAGGGAGTAAGCCCCATGCATGCATGCATGCATGCAACATGCAACACTCACACGTACTCCACATGGACGCACGCAACACTCACGCACCCATGCGGCACACAGCACACGATGCAACACACACGCTCACGCTCAAGTGCTCAACCTACTCCCTACGTCCGTGAAAGACTGTACATTTAGAGACTTACACATTGACCAGGGTATAATTAACGCCCAAAAGCAGCAAACTTATGTGTTCATGCAACCATTGAGATAAGAAGATTAAATGAAGGCCGTTGCATGCTGTAATTAAGGATAGACATGTAGCCTATACCTACAGCACAAGTTGGTGCATTAGTCAATCAATATCGATTTAGATTAAAGGCTAAATGCATTGGAAGTGTAGATATACATCATGTACTACTACACTCTTTGTTTTATAGCCGATGTACACTCTTTGTTGGAAGGCCGAGGGAGGACACGTGCATCCACTCACATACACAGCCAGGGCGGTTCGGGCGCAAGGTTTGGACTCGTGTGGCGCCTGCGTAAAGTTTTGTTTAACTGATTTCTTTGCTCCGCCAACTGACAGGTGGGACCCTGAAACCAGGTGACAATTTAACAAGTCAACAAAGTGCCATGTAGAACTATGTGGCCAGTCAGTAGGGTGCAATACGGTGCTCTACGATGAGCTAGTGATCGTATAATCGACGCAAAACTATATATAGTGATCGTAAAGAGCGTATTGTTACAAACGTTGACCGCCAATGTATTTTTCTCGTTTCAAATTAAGCCATATTAATCAGAAAGGGCGCAGTATGGACTACTACTAGTACTAGTACTGCTTTGATGTGTCCCATCAACTCGCCGAACGAGAAGAAGCTTGCTTACTACGCCTCTCCCTCACCCACGGCGCGGTGGTTCGCAGGACGAGGAGAGGGTTTTGACTACAGCCCCCTCTCCCTCTTCCTCTCCCTCGCCCTCGCCCTCACCCTCTCGGTGGACGTGCAACAGTTCAATCGGTGTCAGATTGCCAGAAGCATATTGTACCGTAGTATCATCATTGTTGGACCTTCCGAAGAGGCGAAGAGGCAAGTGCAAGGTTCACACGAGTACGAACTGTTGAACCTCCCGAAGAGGCAAAGAGCCAAGCGCAAGGTTTTATAGGAGTTGTCATCCTAGTAGGAGTGTACTACAACTATAGCGAACGATGCTACTGTATGATGCCGCCACGTCACGTATATCCAAAGCTGTGCCACCTTTTTTTCTCAAAGAGCGTGTTGGAGCCCGTGCAACAACCACACAAGTTGCACGTACACATAACACATTTACTAGTAAGAAGTTCTAAAGGACAAATGCCAGTATGCCACACAAGTTCATCTCCAATTCATGTGATAAATTTGTGCACGACTAGTCTACATATATTCACAACGCTACCGTTCACAATTACCGTACTCCACTTACACGTTATAGATGGGCTACATGCATGTCCTCCTCCAGGTTCCAGCCCCAGGTGTTCTTCATGGATGGCATGATCCGTAGCGGTGGGCAACGAGAATCATTGTCGCAGCTTTCTAGTACGGTTCCACATGATGGAGACTCATCCAAGCTGAAGCAGCATAAATCAGGGATAGCGTGTCCCAGCATGTCGTTCATTCGGCGGTGCGCAATGAAGACACAACCATGCTTCATGAACGGAAGGCCTTTCGTGTCATGCACGAAAGGTGGCATCCGCTTCACAATGGGGTAGCTGTCCCAGATGAAAAGCGAGTACTCTCCAAGAGTGTTCCTCGGCACCCATGTAGCATCACGGGGGTCGAACTCGGCGCCGTTCATCTGGTACACGCGGCATCCCAGATCTGGACACATGGTGACGTACATAGTCAAGGTCCATGCATCATAATGTTGTGCTCAAATATGGCAGTCAGTAATACTGTGCAGCAAATAGTACTACTCCGGTATAGAGGAAGTAAAATAAACGACTTATTATATATAGCCACTCTTGGCTACATGGATGAGATAGTAAGACATGGAAAAACAAAAATGGTGGCAGCTAGTGGGTTCAAGTCTTTAAGGGCCCAGCTAGCTATACGCGTCCTCCAAGGTAAAAAGTACTCCTACTAGTAGTACTAAGTATACTACTAGTACAACAATGAAAGAGAAGGCGAGAGGGTTAAAAAAATGGAATACCTGGGTAGATGGTGATGGTCCGATCGTGGTAGATTGTGTGACCATGTTGAACATCAGTGGTACCATGGGTAACGACTGCTAAGATAGTTGATCCCAATATGCCAAAGTCAGCTACAAGGTTCCAGGTTAGACCGAATCGCGGATGCAAATGCACATCCAGGATCGGCGATCTTATTTTGATCGGGGGATGACTGGTCCCTGCAAAATAATGGAGTACCGTTAGGGATGCAAATGATGGTTTGTGCATTCCCGTTTGTAATCTCCCATACCGTAGGATGGCAACCAGATGAAACAAGTCCCCTGGCTTGTCACCACGAAGATGCGGCCTAGATGGCGCATGTCGTCTTTGAACGTGTAGGGGTACAAATCTGACGCCGCCAACATGCGCCAGCCTCTGTCGTTACTGCGTCTTGCATTGATGGCAATCCTTATGTCGAACACCGCGATGAGATAGTAATCGTCGTAGCTGCATCGCTTTGTCGGCGGGTCCGCAATTGCTATCTTCTTCAATCTCATGTAGGCATCATCATACGTATTCAAGCCCAGCCAGTCCGGAGGGCCGATCTCAATGGTGGAGAAGGGGTCTATCGGAACGGCCGCACTGCTGTGGATGTTGTGCAAAATGATGGTGGTATCCGGCCGGAGGTATGCAAGCCAATCTTCGTTGGCACCGACCCAGACCTATATATAAGACGGTGGGCAGCGGAGAAATTACAGGATGGAAATGGAATAACTAAGTACTACATGATCAAACTCCATTACTGACCTGCTCATCGGACAAAATCCGACTACCTCTCAACATCGGCAACTCTAGCGAAGTCAACGTGCAACCATGGCCAGGGAGCGGTGGACTGTTCGAAGGATTGTCCCATAGAAGAACCTTCTCCTCGAGGACGCATGGAAGACCAACAAGCATGGCCTTTTCCCAAACCTATTTAAGTAGCGTCTTGAAAAAGTTGGTGCAGGAAGCACCGAGTCTTGCGGCGGTGAGGATGTCGGAGCGGTGTGCGATTTCTCCCAGAGGATCGTCGTCCAAGGTCTCCCAGCCCCGACGAGGAGGAGAACCACCTGGCGAATCCATGGGAGCAGCGATGAACTGCCTTCTCTTCGGGGGGAGGGGAACTGGCGAGGAGGAGATAAGAGCGTAGTAACCGCAGGGCCTCGTCCCTTCCAACTATAGATCGTTCCTCAGGGAAGGGGTGAGGCTATTATTTACTACTAGTACTAGCATTATGGAACGCTATGGGATTGCATTATACTGTAAATAATAGCACTAGTAAGAAATTTTTGGCACTAGGTAGTAGTTTTTGGCGTGGATTAAGAAATTTTGGGTATGTTTTTGCCATTTTTTGTACACGCCAACTAGTGTCAAAAAACGTCTTACATTATGTGACGGAGGAGTACGCACTCGTACTGTAGCAATACCAGTACTACTTTTCTCAACTACGAGTATTAGTGCGATGTACTGTACTTCTAGTCTAGTCTAGTATAGTGCACCAGTTTTGAACTCTTGAATCTCAGGGCCAAGGAGCTACAGTTGGAAGTGGAGGGTACTACTATTCTCTAGAACTATAGCTGTACTATCAATGCAGGGGAAGTACACCTGCGTAGTGGTCTAGTGGGTATTCTCGGTGCTATATTTAGCCGCTCCTCTCACGTAGGAGTAGCTGGCCTACTCAGCCGCTCCTCTCACGCACACACTAGCAGCCTGTTTATCAGCAATGGTTACTACAGTCTGCGGGGGCAGAACATTTGAGTTATTTGATACAGCGAGACTAGGCTTTTCGCTTCCATTGTGGAGGTGTAATGGATCTCGTCGAACTTTGTTAGTAGTTCCTTCTTTATGAATGAGATGCAACAAAGCTTTTGCCTCCATTTCAAAAAAACACGTCAAAAGGAATTTCTTTTATAGTAGAGACGATAATGGAGTGAAGTCCATGCGTGCAAAGCCACAAGCTACAGAGTACTAGTAGTACAACACTTTACATAGAGTACAGAGCCATATTGCACAGTTCCCAATGCCCCGCTAGGCTTTTCCGGCTCCTCGGGCTTAATTGGGAGGCGCTAGTTTAAATATGCTACTAGCTGATGAGGAAGCTGCAAGCGAGGTGCGGCTAGGACGAGCACGCGAGCCACGGGATGCTGGGAAGGAAAACCCGTTCATGTGGCTAGGCTGTCCAGTGCACCCAGATTGTGGTGCCGCACGTCCGTTTGACTACAAAACTCAAACTACCCGTGTAAAATATTGGCTCGCAGCAAAGTGTAGTAGTACTATCTTTTTTAAAAAGGCTGCCATGCGTTCGGCCGGGATCGAACCCACAAAACGAGGTATACACTCCCGCGACCACTAGTAGTACTCGTTGGAGTACAACGCAACCTAGAATCGCCTTTTGTCTCTAGTAGTACATACATTGTTCCTTACAAGAAACCCCTAATAATGCAAGAAACCACTAAAATGCCAAGAAACTAATACCACTTGCATACGTGGCAGACTTAAGATAAGACTACCTTATCAACCATTGTACATGCTCTTACCAACCAAAATCCTCGAGTGACCTCCTACCTCCGGCCCGTCCACCTAGTCATCCTCGGCCATGGGATGCAGCTACCGTCGTCGGCAGAAGGCAAGGTCAAAACCGCCGGCGGTGCGGAGCCCATGTTGAGGCAGCCCGGATGCCAGCTCCGTTCGGAGCTCGCGGCCGCTAGCTAGCCAAGATAGCTCCGTCCAGCTGCTTGCTCGCGCGCGCCGCGCTCAGGCCAGCCATCTGGCTCGAGCGAAGGCCAGTGCGGCGGCTTGCTCTCTCGTGAGTCACGCTCGGGCCAACCTGCCAACCCGCGCGGAAGCCAGCGCGGCGTCCGGCCCATCCGGCAGAGCGGCGGCCAACTTGCTCATCACCGGCACCATCGACGAACACACATCAGTACTGTTTGAAGTATTGTTTAGGAAAAATAATGATTTGAGGGGGAATAACAGGATAGAAGGTCAGATGTGGGTCCCTCGTGTCAACGGTCAAACAAAATGTGTTGGTTTAAGCTGCCTCGTCAGCACGAACGTGTGGGCCAACCCAGTCATAAATGGGTTTAAACGAACCTAATCGGTAGGAGTACTAGGTAGTAGTTTTTGGCGTGGATTAAGAAATTTTGGGTATGTTTTTGCTATTTTTTGTACAATAGATTCTTCCTAGGGCTGGTTGAAAGTGGTAGTTTTTTGTTAAATACTCTACATATTGTAAGTAGGAGTGAAAGTTAAGCTTTGGAAGCCAATAAGCAAGGCTAGTTACATAGTGCATATGTGTACATGATTGAAAGTAAATATCAACCATGAGTAACTAATATCTTGATGGAAAACTTGAAACTATGGAATACTAGAAAAAAATACATGGTTGGAAATACTAGCGCAATGTTCATGTGCGTTGCAACGAATAAATTAGAATAATACTTATTCACAAACTTGGTACAAAACACCCTAATTTTGATATACATATGTCACTAGAGATATATTATGTTTTAATTATAATATATTCCTTGGGCTGTTTTGGTGAGGTCAGGGAGGAATGTGGTTGGTTTTAAGATACTAATTATGGGTTTTTCTGCAAATTGGTAGACAAGTGGGATGTTGGTGAGAAAAGGCAACAACTTACCTCACAATCGTTAGATGTAGATCTAATGGTCAGAAACGACGGATGGCAGACACACCGGCATCACCAACTTAGTCTTGTGTAGGAGTACTAGCAAGATCCGTGCATTAACGAAACATCAAGATGCATCTTTTTTACAAAAACACTTGTTGTGATTGACCCTTGCGGGAGTAATCCCATGTGTAAAAACTAACGATATCTTGAGAAATATGAGATAAGATGAAGAGGAGTTGGGTGTGGTGGTGGTTGGTGGTCAGACAGAGCGGAGGCATGGGGATTGACGCCGCCGGCAGCGGCCACTAGGCCAGTTTGTTCCAGAGGCTTCCTTTCTTAATTGCTCAACAATGAGGTTTGTTGTAGATAAGGATGAACGAGGGAAGGCCTTGTTTGCAAATGTGAAGAGGGGTGCGGGTATCTTTTAGTTTAATTTCCATCCGTCAGATATAGATCGGACGGTCTATATTGCAAGATGGCACACGTACCATCATCACCAACTCGGTTTTTTAGAAAAGAAGAAATATAAGTATGGAGATACAAACGTATTATCGATACTTGCTTCCGTAAACTATCATCTACATTCTATTCAACGCCTCGGCATGTGGGGCCTTAGCACAATGACTTCTCGACTATGTAAAACAAAGATTTTCCCGTCGCCGACAAGGAGGGGGTGACGGCGACGCGCTTTTTGGCTTGCTCTAGTCCTAGTAGTCGTACTAGGTGGTCTAAGCACGTGTAGATTTATTCTTTTTCACGTCTCGTGTTCGCCGTACTGCCATGACTGTTGATGAGTAGACGGTAAGTTATTCACAGGGAAACCCTTGTTGAACGTGTTCGCGCGCGCGAGAGAGAGAGAGACAGTGTGCGTGTGTGATATGTTAGAGACCGAGGCAATGATAACAGATTCTTTGTGTCTATGTGTGTGGAGGATAGAGAGAGACATGCACATGGGGCTTTGTGTTGTGTAACGTGGAGAGACATATAGATAATTAGAGAGTGAGTGTGTGAGATACACATGCGGACATGGGGAGAGATGAGGATCCAGATAAATGGGTGTTTGTGCGTGTCTGTGTGTGTTTGTGCATGCGTTTGTGTGTGACATGGAGAGAGTGTGTGTGGAGTGGAGACACCATTGATTATGTAAACCTAGTATAAGGGAAGGGGGAATGGTGTGACATGTGTAGTAGCG
>NC_057807.1:174216913-174234383 GCF_018294505.1 Triticum aestivum | reverse complement strand
GAGGGAATTTCGTGATTTCAAATTCATATATCAAACCTAGAGATATACAGATACATGCATGTTCAAACTTTATAGTCATTCACTTTATTCATACACATACACATTTTTGCTTTTGTCATCATATTTAGGATAAACACATTTGGAATTTCATTTGAATTGGACCGTATGATGGTATTTGCTTGTAGTAGCTCAATGATCCATATTTGAATTGAATGGACAATCTAAGTTTCGAGTTGGAGACATTGATTTTCAGAACTTGCACAATTTTTTTGCATGCAAAACAAACAAATTGTCGGCCATGATATCATAGTCGGCCGTACGAGAGAAGAATACTTATAATTTTGGCCATGATATCATATTCAACTCCACCGACCCTGCTTTACTAACGCTGCAGCCTCATCAGGTTATTTCGATTTGTACTCCTTCGGTTTTTCTCTTTATCGTGCAACTGTTCACTTACCACAGATGAGCTTTCTTGTATGTCGACAGGCGCCGCAACCGTAGCACCAGAGCCGCTTCAGCGATGGCGATAGCCGACCCAAACTCAACCGCAACACGAGCACCATCGACGATCCTTAGCTATCAAGTATGACAACGATACCCATACGCCGCCGAGAATCAGGTACTATCATCCAATGGCCGGCGCCTACGTTCACTTTCCTAGCATAAGCACCGCACCTTTGAATTTCTTCAGGGCATCATTCAGTTTTTCATGACACACGTTATTCTCCTTGCACCTGTAGGGCCATACTTCTGGCAGTGAACATGTTACATGTGCTAAATTACATACCAGTGCACATGTAGTTAATATGCTTTAGTTTTGTTCTGATGCCACCTGTTGGTTCCATCAGACTGGTTAATGTTCTCTATGCTTAATTACACATCAACAAACTAGCATGTGGTTCCGCTGCTTTTTGTTTGTTTTACCCTACATTTTCTGATGCTAGCTATTACATCACTACTCCGAGCCTCTGTTCATTACTTGTTTGTGTGTTCTTGATCTTCCCAAGTTGCATGACTAATTTGATGCTTCTATTAATTATGGAGCTGCCAACCCCATCAAGCAAAATATTTGTTCTTTTGGGGAAGCAGATATATTGTCGTGTATGCACACACCCTTCTTTCATTAGTTTAGATGAACCATTGATGATCAATTCGGACCAGTGCATGCGATTAAAATTAATTTTACCTAAATAGATGGTGCAAAACAAACTACAACAACTAGATTTGCAACCACGGGATGCTGACGATATTTTCAAATAACATTGCAACAGCAGCTAGGCTTCACAGCAACATATGGTAAGCCAATGTGCTTTAGTACATGTGAAATGTAATGCGAGTGGGCTGCTTTCTTGGCTTGTGCCCTCAACGCGTAATCCTACCGAATTACAAATAGTTCAGTTGTCTGCTTTGCTGTATTGCTTGATTCTAATGCTTGTTTGTTGTTACGCTATACCTGAGTTGGCCAATATGGCAGCAGTGGCTGTTGTACTATCGTAAAGAAATGCATGCCTATTTCATTTGAGTCCTTAACTTTTCCTCTCAACTTCATCACAAGACTGTCTTCGTAGTTTATATGAGGCCACACTGTTAAGTGCTTTCTCAGATTATTTCAACTGCTTAGATGCCTTGGAAACTTAAATATAGCGGTTGTACACTCCCTTTCAACTAGGGATGTCAACTGGGCCCCGTTTAATCCCGATTAAAGTCCACTAGTGGTATGATAGTTCAAAAGATTTTTTATTTTTTGAGGAAAATGAACTAGGGAGGTAGCAAAAACTAACTAGATGGGACTGGCGGATGTTGTTTATTTTCCACTTACATCCCTTGTTTCATCTTACCATTTTAATTTCTTTTCGGCTGATGCTGCTTCGAACCATTCAAATATAGTTTGCCATGCTCGGCAATAATTCGTTCGTCATTTACCATGTAAGCTTACTGCCTGGATCATACGATAACTATCTCTTACTTATGTCCAGCGGAAACCTTTCAGGATGCCGTTCACACTAGGACACAATGTACAACCCCAGAATCTATTTTGGGAAGTAGTGCGCCATCCATGTTACCAGATGGTAGCAGTTCAGAGGCAACACCGCCGGAGAGCAGTCTGAGCACAGGTATTATAGTGCTTGAGGCTCTACTAGAGGCAGAAAGAGATGGTGTGGCTGCCATGAATGAGGTAATCTTTATCTTGAGGCTGGAAATTACGGAATTAGCGGCACGCATTATGCAAGCAACCCAAGAATTGGAGGAAGTAAGAATGTTGCATTTGAAGACGGAGGAGGTCCTGCTATTTCTGCTATCTGAAGCCCAAGGTAATCCCAGTTCTTCTTTAGATACCAGTTGGAATTGTCATTAGATTATTGTACTTGCATGTTGTGTCATGTCTCTGAATGGATTATGTTGCAAGACCCCCTATGTTGTCCGGAATTCCATGTTGTCCATGTGTTGTAATGATCCGAATTTTTTAGGCAAGGTAATCATCAGTACTTGTATGATTGACATAAGGTGAACTGTTTTTCGTGTGAGCATATTGTATTGGATGAAATAACTGTTTGAATCAAAGTGTATCCAACCTACTGAATTTGAATATCACGGCTGTCGGTGTCAAAACCGGCGGATCTCGGGTAGGGGGTCCCGAACTGTGCGTCTAGGCGGATGGTAACAGGAGACAAGGGACACAATGTTTTTACCCAGGTTCGGGCCCTCTCGATGGAGGTAAAACCCTACTCCTGCTTGATTTATATTGATGATATGGGTAGTACAAGAGTGGATCTACCACGAGATCACGGAGGCTAAACCCTAGAAGCTAGCCTATGGTATGATTGTTGTAATTGTTGTTGTCCTATGGACTAAAACCCTCCGGTTTATATAGACAACGAAGAGGGCTAGGGTTACACGGAGTCGGTTACAATGGTAGGAGATCTACATATCCGTATTGCCAAGCATGCCTTCCACGCCAAGGAAAGTCCCATCCGGACACGGGACGAAGTCTTCGATCTTGTATCTTCATAGTCTTGGAGTCCGGCCGATGATGATAGTTCGGCTATCCGGACACCCCCTAGTCCAGCACTCCCTCAGTAGCCCCTGAACCAGGCTTCAATGATGATGAGTCCGGCGCGCATATTGTCTTCGGCATTGCAAGGCGGGTTCCTCCTCCGAATAATTCATAGAAGATTGTGAACGCCAGGATAGTGTCCGGCTTTGTAAAATAAATTCCACATACCACAATAGAGAGAATAATATGTACACAAGTTCAATCTGCTGACGTATTTTGTGGCGTGACGTCACACCACTACGAAGCCTTTACTTGGCACATCTTGTCGAAGAAGAGATCGTGTTCCCCTTATTCCGGGATTCCCATCAATACGGACGCGGGTAACCCAACCGCGCCATTGATTGTGGCGCTTGGGAGATAAGCGAGTTTTACCAGGCCGGTGGGGACGCACAGTTTTCGTCCGCCCATATATAAGGGGATAAGGATCCACCTCTTTTACCTACGCCTTCTTCCTCCTTTGCTTATCCATCTCCGCGCACTCGAGCTCCAGCGCCCAAGCCCGCACATCTCACCTCAACCTTCTCCAGCCATGTCCGGAGCGGGAGGCAAGTGGATGGCCTCCTCTATTACGGAGGGGCACATTGAGAAGCTGCGCAGCGCCGGATACTTGTCCAGCGACATCGTGCACCGGCTGCCCGACGAGGGGCAGCTCATCCCCACCCCCAGGCCCCATGAGAGGGTCGTATTCCTTCCCCACTTCCTCCATGGACTGGGCTTCCCACTCCACCCCTTCGTCCAGGGGCTCATGTATTACTACAGCCTGGACTTCCACGATCTGGCTCCAAATTTCATCCTCAATATCTCGGCGTTTATCATCGTGTGTGAGGCCTTCCTCTGCATCCAGCCCCACTTCGGCTTGTGGCTAAAGACCTTCAATGTCAAGCCGAAGGTTGTGAAGGGCAGCCAAGCGGAGTGCGAAGGCGCCATGGTGGGCAAAATGCCCAACGTCACCTGGCTCGAGGGCACCTTCGTGGAGTCCATCAAAGGGTGGCAATCGGGGTGGTTCTACATCACCGAGCCACGTGACCCTAAATGGGCAGCGGCCCCCGAATTCAGATCTGGCATCCCCATGCAGCTCACCTCCTGGAAAGAGAAGGGCTTCCTTTGGGGTAGTTCGGAGGAGCTTACCGGACTCCAGTCCTGTCTCCAGACCCTGGTGAACAAGAAGCTTAAGCTTGTCAACGTGATCCAGGTTATGCTCGTCCGCCAGATTCTCCCCTGCCAGCAACGGGACTTCAATTTGTGGGAGTTTAATCCGGCACAGCGCCAGACCTTAAGCGGCCTCTTCGACACTACGTACAAAGAGGACTGGAGGGTGCTGTTCAAGGGCACCGAAGCTCCCGCATCCGCTACCGAAGATCGCGGATTCAGCTCGCAGCGTCCAGCTGGTGAGGTAAGCTACGCTATCCTTTACAGGACATTCGTTTTTCATAGTTTGACTCTATGCGGGATCTAAACTCCCAATGCCTTTAACAGGACTGGTAGAAGACGTTCGGATAGGTTAACTGTCCGGCTCCCCTTCTAGAAGACCCAGCGGATGCCCGTTTAACAGGGCTGCTGGTCCCGGCACTGTACGTAGTGCCGGAGAAGAAGGCCAAGAAGAAGGCCATGGGAACCCGAAGGAGTTCCCGACGTCAGGTGGTATCGGACTCATCGTCCAATGACTCCGAGGCGGACTCCTCCCCCGAGGAGGAGGAGAAAGAGGCCTATCCCCCAGCGGGGGGAGAGAAGAAGAGGAAGGCCTCCCCAATGAGGGAGGCCGAAGGGTCCAAGAAGGGAAGGACCCTTCCTCCGGACTGCTCCGCCAACACCGACGACGGCGACGAGGAGTGGACCTCAAGGGCCAAGCCCCTGGCAAGATCGTAAGTATCCGGATTCCTGGATGATTTGTAATTTTTCTTTGTGCCATGCGGTGTCTTTCTAATGCCGCATAAAACCTGTAGTCCGGCCAAGGACGATCTTCCCGCTTCGTCGAGCGGGTCCTTGGGTACGTCGGATATGGATTCCCTTCCGACCGCCTCCACCCCTTGTGACGCTGACGACGCCGAGGTGGGATCCCAGGAGGGGACCCACCAGGAGGAGGAGGCTCCAGAGGTGCCGCAAGGCAACCTCCCGGACTTCGCGCCGGACTCTGCACCGGAACCTGCAGTGGTTCCAGAGTCCGGCAGGCGGCCCATTCGTAAGAAGGGCAAGACGGTGACACCGGCAGCCTCCGTCCAACCGGAGGCGCCGGATAACTTGTTGGAGGTGCTCAACGGCACTTCCATCGAAGAAGAACACCGCACTGTCATGAGTGCGGTGATTCAGAAGGTTCAGCTCGCTAAGAGCGGGCTGACCGAAGCCTGCAGCAGCCTTCTAACAGGCTTTGAGGTAAGAATTTTAAGATATGTAATATAATACCGCATAGACAGTAGCCCCTGATGCTCGGTTCGGTGTTCGGAAAGAAAAGCCGGACTGAGGATCTAAAAAAGATATACGCAGGAGTTCTAAAAAATATGTCAATATGGGATTGCAGGCTGCGCTGCTGACCTCTGCCGCACTGACTGCGGAGGTCGATGCTTTGAAGCAGAACCTCGAGCCGTCCGAGAATGAGCTCGGCCGTGCCAAGAAGCAGCTCGAGGACAAGGAAGGTGAGTAACACCATATTAAATTTGTACCTTACAGAAAAGGATTTTGGTTGCAAGAGAAATAACAAGGATAACGTGGGTACTCCAGGGGCCACGAACGAGGTGGCCACCCTAAAGGGGGCAGTGTCCACGGCGGAACGCAATGCGGCCGCAGAACAAGCCGAGCGAGAGAAGCAGGAGGCGCGGGTGGCGGAGGTGCAGCAAGAGCTCCAGGCTCTCGTGGAAAAACATGAGAGCTTGGAGCGCGACTCAAAGACTCGAGAGTCTGAGCTTGCATCGGCTCTTGAGAGTGCCAAAGCCGCTAAGGCCGAAGCCCATAAGGCCCTCCAGGAAATTGAGGCGTTAAAGAAGATAGCGGCGGGTAAGGCATTTTTCATGCAAAGTAAGCATGTAAATGTGAATTACCTATTACTTACCCGCATTCGGAGCTCTCTAGGAGCGTTCGCAAATCTTCCCCGCAGCGTGTCCGATGCTGCCACATTCTATCGGGCCGAGGAGGGGAGCTTGACGGAGAAGGTCTTCTGGTCTTAGTATGCTAACGCCGGACATCCGGTGCCCCTTAGCGACCAGCTGAAGCAGCTGGTCGAGCTCCACAAGGTGGCCGAACAGGCCATGAAGGGCCTCATAGTTCGGCTGTGGCCCAAGGAGGCCATGCCTGGGAGCTACTTCGGCCTGGTGCGGCGGCTGGTGGACACGCGTCCCTGGGTTGAAGTCGTCAAGCACTCCTCCTGCATTGAAGGTGCCCGTCGGGCCCTTGCCCATGCAAAAGTGCACTAGGGCAGGATTGACACTAAGAAGCTTCTGACGGACGCGCCGCCGGCGGGCAAGGAATATCGCACGCCCGGAATGTATTATAAGAGTGTCCTAAAGGGTGCCCGCATGATTGCAGGTGAGTGCTCCAAAGATGTAATATTTGGGTAGACTCGCAATGTGTTATCCTGTGCGCTGAAAACTTTGTTCATATGCACTAAGCAACGCTTGTTAATTTAAAATATTACCTTCTGTGCGGCCGTTTATCAAATCTGAGAGATGGCAAGTCGTCGGCTTCAGCCCCCATGCCACAAGTGCTGGGGTGTTCGGGATAAACTTGAGTGCTCTTGTTCCCATTTTTGAGTCCATCTAGGGAGGCGCTCAACACAACGAACGAGGCAACCGGACTTATAATGCTTGAACACTCTCACTTAGCCATAGAATTCTATAATTTTAAATTTCGGCGAAGCCCCTAGTGTTCGGAGGACCGAGTTCGGGGCGCTATCCACGCCTCGGCCGGACAAAGCCGGTTCCTCGCTCTAAGCGGCATAAGTCTTTAGGGACTCGAAAAGACCTCTCGAACAGCGACCAGCTCTCGCCTTATCATGACGGTCAGTTTTAGCTTTCTCCACTGAGGCGCTCGCCCAGTTCAACCGGGGCGCAATCGCAGTGGTTCTCCCAGTGCTACCTTAGCCGATACAACTGAACGTAAGGTACCAAAACATGGGAGCCGGGCAAACCCAACTGTTGACCAAAGACATGATTCGGAGCCGATGCATATAATGCTATATGTTCGGGGTGCCGCACTTGTGAAAGTGTTCGGACTTATCACACCATAATGTGGGGAACTTAAGCCCATGGTGTGTTTAGCCGTACCAGAGTGTACGGATGCAACATGTCATAAATGGACATAAATATAAGAAAGAAATGCAATTATAAGCAAAAAGCGATGCATTGTTTATTCAAGGAATACTGCCATGAATGCAGAACGATACAAATAGTGCGGTAAGCAAGGGGTAGGACTATTAAACATGTCCCCCTCCTGGGGTAGGCTGCGGAATGGTGTATAAAATGGATTTAATGCTCGTAATGGAGACCACCTGGATACTCGTCGTAGCCTTTCTCCTCCCCTGGCTATTGCATCATGAGTTCGGCAGGTCTGCTGCCGGACAGGGCCTCTAGTGAACGGAGTCCTGTGGGTAAGAAAAAAGAAAAAAGAAAAAGAGTGACACACTTGGGAGCCCCTGGTGCAGTTAAGCCGCACTCTGGGCTTGTGGTGGTCGTGCCCCTCCCCCTATGCCCATGGTATCTCCAGAGCGTAATGATGTACACGAAGGACTAGTCTTGCAATTTTGCAAGAGCTGGAGTTGGGGCCGCATTGCTACACGTGCTCGGAACGTGCCAGGTGGTTTTGTTGTAGGTTACTCCGGGCGCGTTTGGCCGTGTCCGGTCGCTTAACGGCCGGACTCGAAAATTGCCTTAAAAGGCTGCTCTGTACTTCTACCGCGAGAGCCGCTGTGTGTTCATCCGTTCGGAGGGAGCGTTCAGTGTTTCCGTTGACCGTGATGACTCCTCGAGGGCCTGGCATCTTGAGCTTGAGGTATGCGTAATGTGGCAGCACGTTGAAATTTGCAAACGCGGCCCGTCCGAGCAGAGCGTGATAGCCGCTGCGGAACGGGACTATGTCAAAGATTAACTCCTCGCTTTGGAAGTTATCCGGGGATCCGAAGACCACTTCCAATTTGACTGAGCCTGTACAATTGGCCTCTACACCTGGTATGACGCCTTCAAAGGTCGTCTTTGTAGGTTTAATCCTTGAGGGGTCTATGCCCATCTTGCGCACTGTATCCTAATAAAGCAGTTTCAGGCTGCTGCCGCCGTCCATCAGGACTCTGGTGAGGTGAAATCCATCGACGATTGGGTCTAAAACCAATGCGGCGAATCCGCCATGGCGGATACTGGTGGGGTGGTCCCTTCGATCAAAAGTGATCGGGCAGGAGGACCATGGGTTGAACTTCGGGGCGACTGGCTCCATCGCATATACGTCCCTGGGTGCACGCTTCCGCTCCCTCTTGGGTATGTGGGTTGCGTATATCATGTTTACCGTCCGTGCTTGTGGGGGAAAACCCTTCTGTCCTCTATTGTTCGGCGGTCGGGTCTCTTCCTCGTCATCGCTATGTAGCCCCTTGTCATTGTTTTTGGCAATTAACTTGCCTGCGCGCTTGAATACCCAAGAATCCCTGTTGGTGTGATTAGCTGGCTTTTCGGGGGTGCCGTGTATCTGGCAAGAGCGGTCGAGTATTCGGTCCAAATTGGACGGACCCGGAGTAGTTCTTTTGCATGGCTTCTTCCGCTGACCGGGTTTGGAGCCTATGAATCCGGCGTTGACTGTCGTATCCTCAGTGTTATCGCCGTTAACACGGCGTTTGTTCTTGTTGCGACGCGACCTGCCATTGTGGTCCTTGGTATCCGGACTGCCAAAATTTTTGCTGAGGTTGTTACTGCGGGCTAACCAGTTGTCCTCTCCCGTGCAGAAGCGGGTCATGAGTGATGTGAGGGCTGCCATGGATTTCGGATTTTCCAGTCCTAGGTGCCGGGCAAGCCACTCGTCACGGATGTTATGTTTGAAGGCTGCAAGGGCCTCTGCATCCGGACTGTCGATGATTTGATTTTTCTTTGTTAAGAACCGTGTCCAGAATTGTCTGGCCGAGTCGTCTGGCTGCTGAATTATGTGGCTTAGGTCATCGGCATCTGGTGGTCGCACATATGTGCCCTGGAAGTTGTCAAGGAATGTGGCTTCCAGGTCCTCCCAACACCCAATTGATTCTGCTGGCAAGCTGTTAAGCCAATGCCGAGCTGGTCCTTTAAGCTTGAGTGGGAGGTATTTGATGGCATGAAGATCATCGCCGCGGGCCATGTGGATATGAAGGAGATAGTCTTCGATCCAAACCGCGGGGTCTGTTGTGCCATCATAGGATTCAATATTGACGGCTTTAAACCCTTCGGGGATTTGATGATCCATTACTTCATCTATGAAGCATAGTGGGTGTGCGGCGCTTCTATATTGGGCTATATCACGACGTAGCTCAAGCGAGCTTTGTGTACTGTGTTCGGCCCGGACGGAGTTGCTGTATCCGCCGCGACGGTCATCGTTGCGCATCGTGGGGCGCCCACGCGATCCGTAGATCGATCTTGATTGTCTTGCCTTCTCCTCAAATATGTCTTGCAAGTCCGGTGCATTCCCCCGTGGCTTCGTACTTTTCGAGCGATGCCGGGGTACAGTTCTAGTGGAGGGCCTAGAGGCCTCTCTGTCGCGGCCACGAGGTGGTCGGTTAGCCGTATTGTGCGCTGGTGATGCAGGTTCATATGCCTCCTCCTCTAAATGGGGGAGCAGCTTGCTTTTGGGGTATCTTTTGGAGGGGCGTTCGAATTCATGCTCTTCGGCCGCAAGGACTTCAGTCCATCTGTCGGCTAGCAAATATTGATCAGCTCTAAGCTGTTGCTGCTTTTTCTTGAGGCTATTTGCCGTGGCCATAAGCCTGCGTTTAAAACGCTCTTGTTCGACGGGATCCTCAGGTACGACGAATTCGTCGTCATCGAGGCTTGCCTCGTCTTCGGAGGGAGGTATGTAATTATCATCCTCTACCTCTTCGTCTGCCGCTCTCTCATGAGGGCTGGCTTCTCCGCCCTCCTGTGCTGAATCTTGCTGGAGGGGGTTATCTTCGGAGTTGTCCGGAGTGTTATTGTCTCCGGTGCTGGAATCTCCATTCTTGCTGTGGCGGGATTTAGAGCGGCGCCGCTGACGCCGGCGTTTTAGGCTGTTTCTTGAAAGGATCCTCCTCCGCTATTCCATCGCCATTCCCATCCTTTGGGGTATCCACCATGTATATGTCGTATGACGAGGTAGCTTTCCAGTGCCCCATAGGCGCTGGTTTTTGGTCGTCTCCGGCATCGTCGTCTATACCGTCGATGTCTTCGGAGTCGTAGTCTTGTATGTCGGTTAGATCGTCGACAGTGGCTACAAAGTGGGTGGTGGGTGGGCTTTGAGTTTCTTCATCATCCGCATCCCAACCTGACCGTGATCCGGCCAGGGCTCTCCTGATAGCGAGAGATACTTTAGCAAATTCAGAATGTCGCCGAAAGGCGAGTGCTGAAAGATGTCTGCAGCGGTGAACTCCATGATCGGCGCCCAATCAGATTCGATTGGTAGGGGCGCAGGAGGTTCAGAGTCCGGCGAGGAGTCCGGCACCTCGGAGTCACGAGCTTTACAGGGGACAAGGTCAGTATTCGGCTCCATCGCCGTAGAGGTTGCAGCCCCCGAGGCGGTGTCTAACCACTCATCCTCGATCTGCGCAGTCAGCTCCGAGTTAAGGGTCGGAGCGGACTCGTGTGCGGCCTCCAGGGCACTGTCCGGCAGCAAAGCTAAATCATGCCCATCGAGACAGGGCAGCGCGCTCGGCTGTGGCTCGAATCCATCGACGATCAAGTCTCCGCGGATGTCAGCCGTGAAGTTTAGACTTCCAAATCTGACCTAACGGCCAGGGGCATAGCTTTCGATCTGCTCCAGATGGCCAAGCGAGTTGGCCCGCAGTGCAAAGCCGCCGAATATGAAGATCTGTCCGGGGAGAAAAGTCTCACCCTGGACTACGTCGTTGGTGATGATCGAAGGAGCCATCGGGCCTATATGCGACGGCACAGAGGAACTCTCAATGAAAGCACCAATGTCGGTGTCAAAACCGGCGGATCTCGGGTAGGGGGTGCTGAACTGTGCGTCTAGGCGGATGGTAACAGGAGACAAGGGACACGATGTTTTTACCCAGGTTCGGGCCCTCTCGATGGACGTAAAACCCTACTCCTGCTTGATTGATATTGATGATATGGGTAGTACAAGAGTGGATCTACCACGAGATCAAGGAGGCTAAACCCTAGAAGCTAGTCTATGGTATGATTGTTGTAATTGTTGTTGTCCTATGGACTAAAACCCTCCGGTTTATATAGACACCGGAGAGGGATAGGGTTACACGGAGTCGGTTACAATGGTAGGATATCTACATATCCGTATTGCCAAGCTTGCCTTCCACGCCAAGGAAAGTCCCATCCGGACACGGGACGAAGTCTTCAATCTTGTATCTTCATAGTCTTGGAGTCCGGCCGATGATGATAGTTCGGCTATCCGGACACCCCCTAGTCCAGGACTCCCTCAATGGCATTTCTAAATCATAATCATATATAAAGGTGGAATAAATCTTTGTTGTGGTGTTGAAGAAATAAATAACAAAACATATAATTATATGTGGATATTCGTAATCGAATACAAATTGGATTTGAGTTGCCAGGTCCCAGGGCAAACGTGAATGCTAATTCTCCCAAGTTTTGAACGAAGCGGCTAAACACCCACTATAATTTGTGGGCTGCCCGAAGCAAGTGTTTGCGAGATGGAAATTACTGTCTACCCCTGACACTGAGTACATCCTTATCGACCGGATTTACACTGCTGTTGATAGGCGTAGACTAGTAACTTCAATCAGACATGACACGACGGCCTCTGAGCCCATTCAGACACGGTGGGCGCCAAACGTGGGCGGCAAAACACATTTGATTCAAGCTCGTCCGAAAGACATGTGTCTCTTCATCCATTTCCCCATTCATACACGGTGGGCGGCAAAACAAACTCTCCTCGTCCGAAATTGATGTAGGCTAATATTTTAAATAGGGGCAGATGTGTAACTTCCATCAGACGTGACACAACCGCCCTACCTGTCAGCCCCGTTCATACACCATGGGCGCCAACCGTGGGCGGCAAAACACCCTCTCCTCGCCCGAAATAGTTACCGGCAAATATTTGGGAGATGCGAGATTACCGTCCTATCCCCAACCGACGCGATGTCCGAAATTTTAAATGGGGGATAAGTTCGTAACTTTCCCCCCATTTCAGAGAAGCGCGTCCCAAAGTTTGAGACCCCCCTCCCCTCAATTTCCCCATTCATACACCATCGGCGGCACGACAACCTCCGCACTGCGGCCAGCCTCCTCCGTCCGCCACCCCATCCTCCACCTTGCCGGAGCCGCTACCCCTACCCCGTCGTCCACTACAAGAGATGGATGTCTCTCATCCATGGCGCTGGACAAGGATCCTTTCATCGCCTCCTCTCGCTTCATCGGTGCCGTCGTCCACCTTGCTGTTTCCGCTCCTACGACCGCCTCGTCCACGGCAACAAGATATATCCCGCGACCCGGCCGTCTGCCGTCTAAAGTCTTCTTCCCCGCCGCGGACAGCCATCGCACCCGTAGCACCCTCAATGTATCAGCATAGGTCTACACGGCGTCGCAAGAGAGGTGGTACTCTTCCATATCTGCTTAAGTTATTGATCTCACCTGGAAAATAGATTGTAATTTGTTTAGTGTACTTTTCTTGTCCGTACCAAATCGTAGTCGCTAGTTGAAAGCAAACATTGTTTGCAAAGTAGCTTTGTCCGGTTTGCACCTTCAGATCCGCCATGGCACAGGCACTATACTCGTAAAGCTTATGGCTTCCCCCCTTTATATTCACTACCATCATCGTAGGTGCTTTGTGTCGTGCTAGCACTGCTCCTCAAGACCTCAACCCAAAGCTTACGTGTTGAAATACGAATCTGATATGATGCTCATATCACTAAAATAGAGAACGTTTAATTGGTCACCTAATGTTCCTATATTCGTTTCGAAAAGCATGTGCACCACCCACTGGTCCAGCTAGTTTCACTTTCCTGATTTTTCTCTTGATGCTTAGGGTTTTCCCCTTTTATCTACTCTACTATGATCTGCGTAGGTGCTTTTTGTCATACTGGCATTACTCCACCCTTCAAGCTAAATAACACAACACTCAGAATTCGAAAGCTTAGTTGTTCAAATATGATTGTGATATGATACTGATATTAGTTAACCGACACATTTAATTGGTTAGCTAAAGGTCCCACTTGAGTTTCCAAATGCATGTCGCGACATATAGAGAGACAGCATAATTGCATTTCTTTGTCACTTGTTGACCGTACTTTCTTTCCATACCAAATCTTAGTTGATATTTCAAAGAAAACATCGGTTGCTAACTACCCTTTGCGCGGTTTGCAGCTTCAGATCTGCCATCCCACTGCCACGGTCAACACTGTACTCATCATGCTTATGTTTTCCCCATTTTATGATAACCACAATCAGCCTACGTGGTTCGTGTCGTAATAGCACTGCTCCACCCATCGAGCTAAACAAGCTTAGTTGTGCAAATTCATATATGATATTATTGCTAATATTAGTAAAACTGAGAGATGTTTAATTGGTGAGCTAAATGTTCCTACTTTAGTTTCGAAATGCATGTGAGCCACATATGGAGAGAACGGAAAGAATTGTATTTCTCTGTGCGCTCTGCTTCATCATGGGTGGCCAACCGACATTGTATTGAAAGACTTGTAATATCTTCAATCTGCTTGTTCTTCTGCTCTTCTTTAAGATGATACTCTTCTCTTGCGGTCGACTGGTCAGGTCGAGTTGTTCTCCCTTAGTATATTTTGAATCTGTCAGGTCAGGTCGACTTGTTCTTCTTTACTATATCTTGAAGCTATCATCTGCGAAGTGTCATCACTTCTGGAGCTCTCATATTTTGAGTAGTAGGCCACATTATATTAATGCACACAACAAATTACAGCATGCATGGCATCTTTTAAAAGAATTACAGAGATAGCACAAAGGGGTTTACAGGGAGGCAGTATTGGATTAGAATCACTTCTGCATTACAAAGAAAATCTCACTTGTTTTTATGTTTTCATGCATGTCAGATATTGAACATTATCAAAATGAATATGAGAATGGGCGCAGAAGAGGAATATTGCGGAACAATCCACTGGCTAACAAACTTGGCATGGTGGAGGATGGCCTATCTTATTCACCCATCAAGGTGATTGCTCTAGCTTTGCAAAGTTGTATTGGTCGCACATATTTTGCATCTGACCTCTTGCATTACTTCTACTTTGTTACACCATCTTCTTAGTTTAAGCTTCATATATGATTATATGCCATACCTATCCACTTTCTGTACCTATTCCATGTGTCGTCACACTATGTTTTTCCAGTCAAATGTTGTTCTTTCGTAATAGATGTCCAAGAGGAAGAGGGTGAGTGCAGATCCTGAAGCAATACAAACTAGGTATTTGGAAAAGGTAGTGATACCTGTTAAATCAGATAGATCAGCAGCCACAGAAAACATAGGACCAACTGTACCACACTTTACCCCTACTCCAGTGGCCAAACCCCTATTAGAACTGCTGGGAGCCCACCGTCAGGTACTGTCTATGATATCAATTCAAAATTTGAACTCCTAAATTTCTGCTTGTGTCTTACCTTCTCTCTTGTATGAAAACTAATTTCAGATGAATGTCCTTGCTCAAAGGATCATACGATCTCAAAATAATAATGGGCTCTGCATTGCTCTCGTCAGTACCTCTCTCCCTTTTGCCTTGTAACGCTATACTTAATTAATTGCTATTTGATTATGTATCATCAGTCTGCACCTGAGCTTCATTATCCTCTGTTTCTTCCAATATTATTTGATCTATATTTACTCTTTGCAAAATGTAGAATAATGGCAACGCTTATAAAGAATTTTCTTTGGGGAATTTATTGAATTATCCTTCCATCAACATGGAGAAGGGATTTCTCCAGCCGTGTTAACATGTAATGTAAGTTCATCCTTCTCAAGCCTTCAAACTTTGTTCTAGTATAGATTTGGATAGGCATCATTTCCTCCACTGCTGTTTGCTTTGCTGTTTACATCTGATTGGATTTTTGCAACAACTACCAGTTTCAAATTGTAGTTGTAAAAACATGTTCCTTATGCAGAACAGATCCATTTATTTGCTTATATAATTGTGAAACCTGTTACATGTCTCCTTGTTTCTCTTTCAGAGTCGTATCTCTTATGCCAGGCAGAACTTTAGGGAAGATAGTGAGCCAAACCATCTTGTGGACAGCGAGATGACCCCAAGGTCCTGTCTTGATGAAGATAGTGAGTTGAAGCTACTCACCAGAAGGTGTGAGACAACCTCTGTGCAGTCGCTGCCTCAATCAGTTCGACTTCTTCTGTCTCAACTTAAAGCAGAAAGGCTTGCTTCAGCTCAGCTTTGACTTGATGTCAAAGATGCAATGAAGATGTCAAAGGACTGCCATTCGCACCATCAAGCCTTAAATCTAGTGTTGATGCATCCATCGTTGACACAACTGAGGTCTACTCAGCTTCTTCAGCTGTTTGGGGGCCCCTTCGTGGCCAGGCCTAGTGCCTTCTGAAGTGCTCTCAGTTTTGTATATTCTTTTGTCGGCACGTTTATTTGCATAGGTGGCGAACTTTGATGCCCAATGGATGTAATATGTGATAGCCGTGATAGCCTAGCGTAAGTTGCTTGCTTATTTATTTCCTTATTGTCTTGTTTATTTGTTTGCTTGTAGTCATTGCAGTTCTTTTTCCGCGGTTTGCTAGTGGCTGCAATAACCTATTTTTTAAAACTAGGCTACAATAACCATGGGCTAATATTTACTGTAGTGACACTGGGCCTCCTACGGGCCATAGAAACAGTGGGCCTTCTACGGGCCATAGAAACAATGGGCCTTCTAAGGGCCGTAGAAACAATGGGCTTTCTACAGGCCGTATCATCAATGGGCCTTATACGGGCAGTATGATAACATGGGCCAATAACAGGCCACATTATGGCCATAAACGGGCTAGAGTTGGAATCGTCCGTTCATGAGCCTGTTGGGGAACGTTGCAGAAAATTAAAAATTTTCCTACAGTTTCACCAAGATCCATCTATGAGTTCATCTAAGCAACGAGTCAAGGGAGAGAGTTTGCATCTACATACCACTTGTAGATCACGAGCGGAAGCTAGCCAAGGGGATGGTGATGATGGAGTCGTACTCGAACGTGATTCGGATCACCGATGTCCAAGTGCTGAATGGACAGCACCTCCGCGTTCAACACACGTACGGGACGGGAGACGTCTCCTCCTTCTTGATCCAGCAAGGGGGAAGGAGAGGTTGAGGAAGATTGCTCCAACGGCAGCATGACGGCGTGGTGTAGTTGGTGCAGCAGTACTCCGACAGGGCTTCGCCAAGCATATACGGAGGAGGAGAGGTGTTGGGGAGGGGAGGGGCTGCGCCTTGGCTGTGTTAAGCTCCCATGCGCCTCCCCACTATATATAGGGGTGGAGGGGCTGGTTTCTTGCCCTCCAAGTCCATTGGGGCGTTGGCCAAGGTGGGAGGAAAGAAATCCCATCATTTCCTTCCCCACCGATCGTTATCCCCCCTTTTTAGGGATCTTGATCTTATCCCTTCGGGATATGATCTTATTCCTTCTAAGGGGGATCTTGGTGCGCCTTGACCAGGGGTGTGGGGCCTTTCCCCCACTACTCACGTTCATGTGGGTCCCCCCATGCAGGTGGGCCCCACTCCGGAACCTTCTAGAACCTTCCCGGTACAATACCGAAAAATCCGGAACATTTTCCGGTGGCCAAAATAGGACTTCCCATATATAAATCTTTACCTCCGGACCATTCCAGAACTCCTCATGACGTTAGGGATCTCATCTAGGACTCCGAACAACATTCGGTAACCACATACAAACTTCCTTTATAACCCTAGCGTCATCGAACCTTAAGTGTGTAGACCCTACGGGTTCGGGAGACATGTAGACATGACCGAGACGTTCTCCGGTCAATAACCAACAGCAGGATCTGGATACCCATGTTGGCTCCCACATGCTTCTCGATGTTGTCATCGGATGAACCACGATGTCGAGGATTCGATCAAACCCTGTATACAATTCCCTTTGTCAATCGGTACGTTACTTGCCCGAGACTCGATCGTCGGTATCCCAATACCTTGTTCAGTCTCGTTACCGGCAAGTCACTTTACTCGTACCGTAATGCATGATCTCGTGGCCAACACTTTGGTCACCTTGAGCTCATTATGATGATGCATTACCGAGTGGGCCCAGAGATACCTCTCCGTCATACGGAGT
>NC_057807.1:174187199-174216558 GCF_018294505.1 Triticum aestivum | reverse complement strand
TTATCAACGACATCCAATGTCCATAGCCAGGAAATCATGACTATCTGTTGATCACAACGAGCTAGTCAACTAGAGGCTCACTAGGGACATATTGAGGTCTATGTATTCACACGTGTATTACGATTTCCGGATAATACAGTTATAGCATGAATAGAAGACAATTATCATGAACAATGAAATATAATAATACTTTTATTATTGCCTCTAGGGCATATTTCCAACAGTCTCCCACTTGCACTAGAGTCACCAATCTAGTTACATTGTGATGAATCGAACACCCATAGAGTTCTGGTGTTGATCATGTTTAGCTCGCGAGAGAGGTTTAGTCAACGGATCTGCGACATTCAGATCCGTATGTACTTTGCAAATTTCTATGTCTCCATCTTGAACATTTTCACGGATGGAGTTGAAATGACGCTTGATGTGCCTGGTCTTCTTGTGAAACCTGGGCTCCTTGGCAAGGGCAATAGCTCCAGTGTTGTCACAGAAGAGTTTGATTGGCCCCGACGCATTGGGTATGACTCCTAGGTCGGTGATGAACTCCTTCACCCAAATCGCTTCATGCGCTGCCTCCGAGGCTGCCATGTACTCCGCTTCACACGTAGATCCCGCCACGACGCTCTGCTTGCAGCTGCACCAGCTTACTACTCCACCATTCAACATATACACGTATCCGGTTTGTGACTTAGAGTCATCTGGATCTGAGTCGAAGCTAGCGTCGACGTAACCCTTTACGACAAGCTCTTTGTATCCTCCATAAACGAGAAACATGTCCTTTGTCCTTTTCAGGTACTTCAGGATATTCTTGACTGCTGTCCAGTGTTCCTTGCCGGGATTACTTTGGTATCTAGCTACCAAACTCACGGCAAGGTTTACATCAGGTCTGGTACACAGCATGGCATACATAATAGATCCTATGGCTGAAGCATAGGGGATGACACTCATCTCTTCTTTATCTTTTGCCGTGGTCGGTGACTGAGCCGAGCTCAATCTCACACCTTGTAACATAGGCAAGAACCCCTTCTTGGACTGATCCATTTTGAACCTCTTCAAAATCTTATCAAGGTATGTGCTTTGTGAAAGACCTATGAGGCGTCTCGATCTATCTCTATAGATCTTGATGCCTAATATGTAAGTAGCTTCTCCAAGGTCCTTCATTGAAAAACACTTATTCAAGTAGGCCTTAATGCTGTCCAAAAATTCTATATTATTTCCCATCAAGAGTATGTCATCTACATATAATATGAGAAATGCTACAGAGCTCCCACTCACTTTCTTGTAAACGCAGGCTTCTCCATAAGTCTGCATAAACCCAAACGCTTTGATCATCTCATCAAAGCGAATATTCCAACTCCGAGATGCTTGCACCAGCCCATAAATGGATCGCTGGAGCTTGCATACTTTGTTAGCGTTCTTAGGATCGACAAAACCTTCCGGCTGCATCATATACAGTTCTTCCTTAAGATGCCCGCTAAGGAATGCTGTTTTGACGTCCATCTGCCATATCTCATAATCATAGTATGCGGCAATTGCTAACATGATTCGGACGGACTTTAGCTTCGCTACGGGAGAGAATGTCTCGTCGTAGTCAATCCCTTGAACCTGTCGATAACCCTTAGCGACAAGTCGAGCTTTATAGATGGTGACATTACCATCCGCGTCTGTCTTCTTCTTAAAGATCCATTTGTTTTCTATCGCTCGCCGATCATCGGGCAAGTCTGTCAAAGTCCATACTTTGTTTTCATACATGGATTCTATCTCGGATTTCATGGCTTCAAGCCATTTGTTGGAATCTGGGCCTGCCATCGCCTCTTCATAGTTCGAAGGTTCACCGTTGTCTAACAACATGATTTCCAGGACGGGGTTGCCGTACCACTCTAGTGCGGAACGTGTCCTTGTGGACCTACGAAGTTCAGTAGCAACTTGATCCGAAGTACCTTGATCATCATCATTGGTTTCCTCTTCAGTTGGTGTGGGCATCACAGGAACATTTTCCTGAGCTGCACCACTTTCCCGTTCGAGAGGTAGTACTTCATCGAGTTCTACTTTCCTCCCAATTACTTCTTTCGAGAGAAACTCTTTTTCCAGAAAGCATTCGTTCTTGGCAACAAAGATTTTGCCCTCAGATCTTAAGTAGAAGGTATACCCGACAGTTTCCTTAGGGTATCCTATGAAGACGCATTTTTCCGACTTGGGTTCGAGCTTTTCAGGTTGATGTTTCTTGACATAAGCATCGCATCCCCAAACTTTTAGAAACGACAGCTTAGGTTTCTTCCCAAACCATAATTCATACGGTGTCGTCTCAACGGATTTAGACGGTGCCCTATTTAAAGTGAATGTAGTTGTCTCTAGAGCGTATCCCCAAAATGATAGCGGTAAATCAGTAAGAGACATCATAGACCGCACCATATCCAATAGAGTGCGATTACGACGTTCGGACACACCGTTTCGCTGAGGTGTTCCAGGCAGCGTGAGTTGTGAAACGATTCCACATTTCCTTAAGTGTGTGCCAAATTCATGACTTAAATATTCTCCTCCACGATCTGATCGTAGGCACTTTATCTTTCGGTCACGTTGATTCTCCACCTCATTCTGAAATTCCTTGAACTTTTCAAAGGTCTCAGACTTGTGTTTCATTAAGTAGACATACCCATATCTACTTAAGTCATCAGTGAGAGTGAGAACATAACGATATCCTCCGCGAGCCTCAACGCTCATTGGACCGCACACATCGGTATGTATGATTTCCAATAAGTTGGTTGCTCGCTCCATTGTTCCGGAGAGCGGAGTCTTGGTCATCTTGCCCATGAGGCATGGTTCGCACGTGTCAAATGATTCATAATCAAGAGACTCTAAAAGTCCATCGGCATGGAGCTTCTTCATGCGCTTGACACCAATGTGACCAAGGCGGCAGTGCCACAAGTATGTGGGACTATCGTTATCAACTTTACATCTTTTGGCATCTACACTATGAACATGTGTAATATTACGCTCGAGATTCATTAAGAATAAACCATTGACCATCGGAGCATGACCATAAAACATATCTCTCATATAAATCGAACAACCATTATTCTCAGACTTAAATGAGTAGCCATCTCGTATTAAACGAGATCCAGATACAATGTTCATGCTCAAACTTGGCACTAAATAACAATTATTAAGGTTCAAAACTAATCCCGTAGGTAAATGTAGAGGCAGCGTGCCGACGGCGATCACATCGACTCTAGAACCATTCCCGACGCGCATCATCACCTCGTCCTTCGCCAGTCTCCGTTTATTCCGCAGCTCCTGCTGTGAGTTACAAATATGAGCAACGGCACCGGTATCAAATACCCAGGAGTTACTACAAGTACTGGTAAGGTACACATCAATTACATGTATATCAAATATACCTTTGGTTTTGCCGGCCTTCTTATCTGCTAAGTATTTGGGGCAGTTCCGCTTCCAGTGACCCTTCCCCTTGCAATAAAAGCACTCAGTCTCAGGTTTAGGTCCATTCTTTGACTTCTTCCCGGTAACTGGCTTACCAGGCGCGGCAACCTCCTTGCCGTCCTTCTTGAAGTTCTTCTTACCCTTGCCCTTCTTGAACTTAGTGGTCTTATTGACCATCAACACTTGATGTTCTTTCTTGATTTCAGCCTCTGCTGACTTCAGCATCGAGAACACTTCAGGAATGGTCTTTTCCATCCCCTGCATGTTGTAGTTCATCACAAAGCTCTTGTAGCTTGGTGGGAGCGACTGGAGGATTCTGTCAATGACCGCCTCATCTGGGAGGTTAATGTTCAGCTGGGTCATACGGTTGTGCAACCCAGACATCTTCAGGATGTGCTCACTGACAGAACTATTTTCCTCCATCTTACAACTGTAGAACTTGTCGGAGACATCATATCTCTCGACCCGGGCATGAGCTTGGAAAACTAGTTTCAGCTCTTCGAACATCTCGTATGCTCCGTGATGCTCAAAACGCTTTTGGAGCCCCGGTTCTAAGCTGTAAAGCATGCCGCTCTGAACGAGGGAGTAATCATCAGCGCGAGTTTGCCAAGCATTCATAATGTCTTGGTTCTCTGGGACGGGAGCGTCACTTAGCGGTCCTTCGAGGACATATTGTTTCCTGGCAGCTATGAGGATGATCCTCAGGTTCCGGACCCAGTCCGTATAGTTGCTTCCATCATCTTTCAGCTTGGTTTTCTCTAGGAACGCGTTGAAGTTCATGTTGACATGAGCGTTGGCCATTTGATCTACAAGACATATTTGCAAAGGTTTTAGACTAAGTTCATGATAATTAAGTTCTAATCAAATTATGAACTCCCACTCAGATTAGACATCCCTTTAGTCATCTAAGTGTTACACGATCCGAGTCGACTAGGCCATGTCCGATCATCACGTGAGACAGACTAGTCATCGTCGGTGAACATTCTCATGTTGATCGTATCTTCCATACGACTCGTGTTCGACCTTTCGGTCTCCGTGTTCCGAGGCCATGTCTGCACATGCTAGACTCGTCAAGTTAACCCTAAGTGTTTTCGCTGTGTAAAACTGTCTTACACCCGTTGTATGTGAACGTAAGAATCCATCACACCCAATCATCACATGGTGCTTAGAAGCGAGGAACTGTAGCAACGGTGCACAGTTAGGGGAGAACACTTCTTGAAATTTTTGTAAGGGATCATCTTATTTACTACCGTCGTCCTAAGTAAACAAGATGCATAAACATAATAAACATCACATGCAATTATATAGTTGTGACATGATATGGCCAATATCATATAGCTCCATTGATCTTCATCTTCGGGGCTCCATGATCATCTTGTCACCGGCTTGACACCATGATCTCCATCATCATGATCTCCATCATCGTGTCTTCATGAAGTTGTCACGCCAACGGCTACTTCTACTTCTATGGCTAACGCGTTTGGCAATAAAGTAAAGTGAGTTACATGGCGTTCTTCAATGACACGCAGGTCATACAAAAAATAAAGACAACTCCTATGGCTCCTGCCGGTTGTCATACTCATCGACATGCAAGTCGTGAATCCTATTACAAAGAACGTGATCTCATACATCACAATTCATCATTCATCACAACTTCTGGCCATATCACATCACATGATCAATCGCTGCAAAAACAAGTTAGACGTCCTCTAATTGTTGTTGCATCTTTTACGTGGCTGCAATTGGGTTCTAGCAAGAACGTTTTCTTACCTACGAATAACCACAACGTGATTTTGTCAACTTCTATTTACCCTTCATAAGGGCCCTTTTCATCGAATCCGCTCCAACTAAAGTGGGAGAGACAGACACCCGTCAGCCACCTTATGCAACTAGTGCATGTCAGTCGGTGGAACCGGTCTCACGTAAGCGTACGTGTAAGGTTGGTCCGGGCCGCTTCATCCCACAATACCGCCGAAGCAAGAAAAGACTAGTAGAGGCAAGTAAGATGACAAAATCCACGCCCACAACAAAATTGTGTTCTACTCGTGCAAAGAGAACTACGCATAGACCTAGCTCATGATGCCACTGTTGGGGAACGTTGCAGAAAATTAAAATTTTTCGTACGGTTTCACCAAGATCCATCTATGAGTTCATCTAAGCAACGAGTCAAGGGAGAGAGTTTGCATCTACATACCACTTGTAGATCACGAGCGGAAGCTAGCCAAGGGGATGGTGATGATGGAGTCGTACTCGAACGTGATTCGGATCACCGATGTCCAAGTGTTGAACGGACAGCACCTCCGCGTTCAACACACGTACGGGACGGGAGACGTCTCCTCCTTCTTGATCCAGCAAGGGGGAAGGAGAGGTTGACGAAGATTGCTCCAACGGCAGCACGACGGCGTGGTGTAGTTGGTGCAGCAGTACTCCGACAGGGCTTCGCCAAGCATATACGGAGGAGGAGAGGTGTTGGGGAGGGGAGGGGCTGCGCCTTGGCTTGTGTTAAGCTCCCAAGCGCCTCCCCACTATATATAGGGGTGGAGGGGCTGGTTTCTTTCCCTCCAAGTCCATTGGGGCGTTGGACAAGGTGGGAGGAAAGAAATCCCATCATTTCCTTCCCCACCGATTGTTATCCCCCCTTTTTAGGGATCTTGATCTTATCCCTTCGGGATATGATCTTATTCCTTCTAAGGGGGGTCTTGGTGCGCCTTGACCAGGGGTGTGGGGCCTTTCGCCCACTACTCACGTTCATGTGGGTCCCCCCATGCAGGTGGGCCCCCCTCCGGAACCTTCTAGAACCTTCCCGGTACAATACCAAAAAATCCCGAACATTTTCCGGTGGCCAAAATAGGACTTCCCATATATAAATCTTTACCTCCGGACCATTCCAGAACTCCTCGTGACGTCCGGGATCTCATCCAGGACTCCGAACAACATTCGGTAACCACATACAAACTTCCTTTATAACCCTAGCGTCATCGAACCTTAAGTGTGTAGACCCTACGGGTTCGGGAGACATGTAGACATGACCGAGACGTTCTCCGGTCAATAACCAACAGCGGGATCTGGATACCCATGTTGGCTCCCACATGCTTCTCGATGTTGTCATCGGATGAACCACGATGTCGAGGATTCGATCAAACCCTGTATACAATTCCCTTTGTCAATCGGTACGTTACTTGCCCGAGACTCGATCGTCGGTATCCCAATACCTTGTTCAGTCTTGTTACCGGCAAGTCACTTTACTCGTACCGTAATGCATGATCTCGTGGCCAACACTTTGGTCACCTTGAGCTCATTATGATGATGCATTACCGAGTGGGCCCAGAGATACCTCTCCGTCATACGGAGTGACAAATCCCAGTCTCGATCCGTGTCAACCCAACAACTACTTTCGGAGATACCTGTAATGCACCTTTATAGTCACCCAGTTACGTTGTGACGTTTGATACACCCAAGGCACTCCTACGGTATCCGGGAGTTACACGATCTCATGGTCTAAGGAAGAGATACTTGACATTGGCAAAGCTCTAGCAAACGAACTAAACGACCTTTGTGCTATGCTTAGGATTGGGTCTTGTCCATCACATCATTCTCCTAATGATGTGATCCCGTTATCAACGACATCCAATGTCCATAGCCAGGAAATCATGACTATCTATTGATCACAACGAGCTAGTCAACTAGAGGCTCACTAGGGACATATTGAGGTCTATGTATTCACACGTGTATTACGATTTCCGGATAATACAGTTATAGCATGAATAAAAGACAATTATCATGAACAATGAAATATAATAATACTTTTATTATTGCCTCTAGGGCATATTTCCAACAGAGCCGACCATAAAGGGCCATCGTTAATAGGCCGTATTTCATGACGCTATGAAAACGGCCCAACGTATTAACGGACCACAAACGGGCCGACTGTAACCACGGGCTGAATTTGGCCCACAAGCAGAAAATGACAGTAACGGGCCATAATTAAACGAATGCTGGAAATGAGCCCAAGAATAAATGGGCTCCGAGAAGGCCGAAAGATAACATGGGATGGAAACGGCCCAACGGAATAACGGGCCGTTAATGGGTATAAACTGATACACTGTTCATTACAGGCCAGTTTCACCACGGGCCGTTAATGGGTGTAAAGTGATACACTGTTCATTACGGGCCAGTTTCACCATGGGCCGTTAATAGGCCAAGAGTTACATAGGGCCTCATATAGGCCAAAAGACGTCATGGGCCATACATGGGCCAGAAATGAAAATGGGCTGGAATCATATTGGGTGGCCCAGATGACTCTACTGGGCCTAATTCGGATAGGGCGTAACGGGCCTTGGGTTAGTGGGCTATAAATGGGCTATATGCGAACATGCCGTTAACAGGCTTTCCATGGGCCGGCCCGCCACATTTTAACCAAGTCAAACGTGCCGGCCTTTTCACAGGAATGGGCCTCAGTTGGGCCATGCCACGTGTGGACGTATCATAGGCGCCTTCCGTCCAATGAGTGGATGACATCTGTCCCAACAATGAGCAGACACGTGTTTCCTCCAGCCAATGATGATTTTACACGTGGAAAATCCCCATTGGTCGGGGCTATTAACGGGTTACCGGATCCAAAACCCGACCCGATAGCTTAACGGCGTTCCGTTATGGTGGATGCCACATGTCGATCACCCTTGACGAAAGCACTTCTGTGACGTGCGATTTATCGTCATGGAAGTGGACACTTCCGTGAAGATAATTTTGGTAATGTCATGGAACACCTCTACGACAACACATGTATGAATATCTTGATTCTGTCATAAATTTGTCATGGATGTACATGCATGACAAAAAACGCGACCTACTGTGACAAACACGTATCATCACGGAAGTGTATTTTTTTGTAGTGCTTACAAAATGGCCGTTGTTGGCTGATAACCCACAAGTGTAGGGGATCGCAACAGCTTTCGAGGGTAGAGTATTCAACCCAAATTTATTGATTCGACACAAGGGGAGCCAAAGAATATTCTTAAGTATTAGAAGTTGAGTTGTCAATTCAACCACACCTGGATAACTTAGTATCTGCAGGAAAGTATTTAGTAGCAAAGTAGTATGATAGTATTGGTAACAGTGGCAAAAGTAAAGATAATAGTTTTGTAGTAATTGTAACAGTAGCAACGGAAAAGTAAATAAGCGAAACGCAAGATGTGAAAAGCTCGTAGGCATTGGATCAGTGATGGATAATTATGTCAGATGTGATTCCTCATGTAATAGCTATAACATAGGGTGACATAGAACTAGCTCCAGTTCATCAATGTAATGTAGGCATGTATTTCGAATATAGTCATACGTGCTTATGGAAAAGAACTTGCATGACATCTTTTGTCCTACCCTCCCGTGGCAGTGCAGTCCTAGTGGAAACTAAGGGATATTAAGGCCTCCTTTTAATAGAGAACCGGAACAAAGCATTAGCACATAGTGAATACATGAACTCCTCGAACTACGGTCATCACCGAGAAGTATCCCGATTATTGTCACTTCGGGGTTGTCGGATCATAACACATAATAGGTGACTATAGACTTGCAAGATAGGATCAAGAACACACATATATTCATGAAAACATAATAGGTTCAGATCTGAAATCATGGCACTCGGGCCCTAGTGACAAGAATTAAGCATAGCAAACTCATAGCAACATCAATCTCAGAACATAGTGGATACTAGGGATCAAATCCTAACAAAACTAACTTGATTACATGGTAAATCTCATCCAACCCATCACCGTCTAGCAAGCCTACGATGGAATTACTCACGCACGGCGGTGAGCACCATGAAATTGGGGATGGAGGATGGTTGATGATGACGACAGCGATGAATCCCCCTCTCCGGAGCCCCAAACGGACTCCAGATCAGCCCTCCCGAGAGAGATTAGGGCTTGGTGGTGGCTCCGTATCGTAAAACATGGTGAAGCTTTCTCTCTGATTTTTTTCTTCGCAAAACGAAATATATGGAGTTGGAGTTGAGGTCGGTGGAGCGTCAGGGGGCCCACGAGATAGGGGGCGCGCCCAGGGTGGGAGGGTGCGCCCCCACCCTCGTGGACAGGGTGTGGGCCCCATGACCTTGATTCTTTCGCTAGTATTTTTTATATTTTCCAAAACTTATCTCCGTGGATTTTCAGGTCATTCCGAGAACTTTTGTTTTCTGCACAATAAACAACATCATGGCAGTTCTGCTGAAAACATCATCATTCTGGGTTAGTTTCATTCAAATCATGCAAGTTAGAGTCCAAAACAAGGGCAAAAGTGTTTGGAAAAGTAGATACGTTGGAGACGTATCAACTCCCCCAAGCTTAAACCTTTGCATGTCCTCAAACAATTCAGTTGATAGACTGAAAGTGATAAAGAAAAACTTTTACAAACTCTATTTTCTCTTGTTGTTGTAAATATGTAAAGGCCATCATTCAAGTTTTCAGCAAATATTATGAACTAACCATACTCACAATAACACTTAGGTCTCACAACTACTCATATCAATGGCATAATCTGCTAGCGAGCCATAATGATAAAACTCAGATGACAACACTTTCTCAAAACAATCATAATATGATATAACAAAATGGTATCTCGCTAGCCCTTTCTGAGACCACAAAACATAAATGCAGAGCACCTTTAAAGATCAAGGACAGACTAAACATTGTAATTCATGGTAAAAGAGATCCAGTCAAGTCATACCCAATATAAACCAATAGTAATGAATGCAAATGACAGTGTGCTCTCCAGCGGGTGCTTTTTAATAAGAAGGATGATGAGTTAACATAAAAATAAATAGATAGGCCCTTCGCAGAGGGAAGCAGGGATTTGTAGAGGTCCCAGAGCTCGATTTTAAAATAGAGAGGAATAACATGTTGAGCGGTATACTTTCACTGTCAACGCAACAACTATGAGATGGCTTTATGTTCCATACTACATGCATTATAGGTAGTTCCCAAATAGAATGGTAAAAGTTTATACTCCCCCACCACCAACAAGCATCAATCCATGGCTTGCTCGAAACAACGAGTGCCTCCAACTAAGAACAGCCCTGGGGGAGTTTTGTTTAATTATATTGATTTTCTTTGATCTTTTTGGATCATGGGACCGGGCATCCCGGTTACCTGCCCTTTCTTGTGAATGAGGAGCGGAGTCCACTCCTCTTGAGAATAACCCACCTAGCATGGAAGATATAGGCAGCCCTAGTTGAAACATGAGCTGCTCGAGCATACAAAACAGAATTTCATTTGAAGGTTTGGAGTTTGGCACATACAAATTTCCTTGGAACGGCAGGTAGATACCACATATAGGAAGGTATGCTGGACTCATAAGGAACAACTTTGGGGTTTAAGGAGTTTGGATGCACAAGCAGTATTCCCGCTTAGTACAGGTGAAGGCTAGCAAAAGACTGGGAAGCGACCGACTGAGAGAGCGACAACAGTCATGAACATGCATTAAAATTAATTCACACCGAGTACAAGCATGAGTAGGATATAATCTACCATGAACATAAATATCATGAAGGCTATGTTGATTTGTTTCAACTACATGGGTGAACATGTGCCAAGTCGAGTCACTCAATTCATTCAAAGGAGGATACCATCCCATCATACCACATCACAATCATTTTAATAGCATGTTGGCACGCAAGGTAAACCATTATAACTCTTAGCTAATCAAGCATGGCACAAGCAACTATAATCTCTAAATGCCATTGCAAATATGTTTACTTCATAATAAGCTGAATCAGGAACGATGAACTCATCATATTTACAAAAACAAGAGAGGTCGATTTCATACCAGCTTTTCTCATCTCAATAAGTCCATCATATATCGTCATTATTGCCTTTCACTTGCACGATTGATGTGTATAATAATAATAGTGCACGTGCATTGGACTAAGCTGGAATCTGCAAGCATTCAACTCGAGAGAGAAGACAGAGTACTATGGGCTCCAAGTTAAATCAACAATCATGCATATGAGAGCCACTAAACATTTTCAATATGGTCTTCTACTCTCGACCCCCAAAGGAAAGAAAAGAAAATAAAAGTATTTACACGGGAAAGCTCCCAACAAGTAAGAAGAAGAACGAGAAATCTTTTTGGGTTTTCATTTTAATTACTAATAAAAGCAGGGAAATTAAACTAACTATTTTTTTGTTTTTTCTTAAAGTTTATCAAACACACAAGAAGAAAGCTAGAAAAATAAAATTAAACGAGCATAGATAATACAATGAAAGAGTATGAGCACCGACAACTAGAATAGTGTGTGAACATGAATGTAAAGTCAGTGAGAAATACGTACTCCCCCAAGCTTAGGCTTTTGGCCTAAGTTGGTCTATGGCCAAGGGTAGCCTGGTTGATATCCATAGTTGTAACTAGTGTCATACTGAGATGCAGCAACAAATGCCTCCTGAGCTGCGGCATGCGGCGAGCCGCCTCCGCTCTCCCCTCGTGTTCAGCTGCTTCCTCTCTGGTAACAACATATCTTCCTTTTGCCTGGTAATCAAAAAGGAAAGGAGCTGGAAGAGTAACATGGACAGAGCTATGTCTGTCAAAGATTAGTCGATACTGGAGGAATTGTTCATTCCTCCGAAGAAAATGATGTTTGACCATAGCGTCATAATCTAATTAAGCAGGAGGCAACACCATATCCCCCTCTCGTGGGGCTATACCAAGATAATTAGCCACAAGGGTCGCATAAATTCCTCCAAATAAATCTCCAGCCCTACCATTATTATGCAACCTACGTGCAACTATTGCCCCCAAGTTGTAATCTTTATAACCTAACACAACGCTCTTGAGGACACAAAGATCAGGGACACACATATGACATGCTTCATCTTTACCGTTAATGCATCTACCAATGAAGAGAGCAAAATAATGTATAGCAGGAAAATGAATGCTCCCTATGGTAGCTTGTGCTATATCCCTAGATTCTCCCATAGTAATACTAGCAAGAAAGTCTCTAAATTCAGATTTGTGGGGATCATTAACATTGCCCCACTGCGGGAGTTTGGAAGCAGTTGTAAAATCCTCTAAGTCCATGGTGTAAGATCTATCATAAATATCAAACAGGACACTCTGAGAATTACGTGAAGATTTATATTTAAACCTTCTCACAAATGAATCAGTCAATTGATAGTACTGAGGACACTTATCTTGTAAGAAGTCCTCAAGATCGGCATTACGCACATATGCGTCAAATTCATTCTTAAAGCCTACTTTGAACATAAAATCGTCAGATGTCCACTCACAAGCTCGTACTTCTATGTCCCTCGGTAATTCATCGTCTTGCTCACGCATAGCAAGCCTGTGTCCTTTCTTTATTGAGGAACCACCTTGGTACATTCTCCTAGACATATTTCTTTCTGAAAAATTTCTGAAATTTTAGTAACTTCAAAATAAAAGTGAATAAAACTAAACAAGATTGGTATCAAATACTCCTACCAGTGCCTAGAACCTATGTCATGCATTAGAATTGCTTGGGACCTCATAAATTTGACATGCAAGCTCAAGAACAGGGTCACCTATGCAGCAAAAAATTGCAATGAATAAAGCACTAGAACAAAAACTATTTGGACCAATGGAGGAGTCACATATCAAGCAACAATCTCCCAAAGCAGTTTTGTGAATGGTGCTTTGAGCAAGGAGATCGAAAATCGCAGCAAAATGAGCTAGAACTCGTGCTTGAGCTGGATGAGGATTTTTTGGGGAAGAAGATGGAGTGTGTGGGTGCAGGAATAAGTGGAGGGGTCCACCCTGGGCCCACGAGACAGGGGGCGTGCCCAGGGGGTGTGGGCGCGCCCTCCACCCTCGTGGCCAGGTGCTTGCCCCTCTTGCAGTGTTTTCAATGCCTAAAATCCTCAAATAATCCACAAAAAATCATACTAAATTTGCAGGGCATTTGGAGCACTTTTATTTTCGGGATATTTTTTTATTGCACGGATAATTCAGAAAACAGACAGATAATACTATTTTTGCTTTATTTATTCTAAATACCAGAAAGTAAAAAGAGGGCGCAGAAGGTTGTGCCTTCTAGTTTCATCCATCTCATGATCATCAAAATGAATCCACTAACAAGGTTGATCAAGTCTTGTTAACAAGCTCATTCCGAATAACATGGAACCAGAGAAATTTCGAATAACACTAGGTTACCTCAACGGGGATATGAACATCCCCAATAATAAGAATATCATACTTTTTCTTGACAGTAGGAAGAGGAAATTCAAAACCTCCAATAATGATAGTTGGAACTTTTCCAATAGAATTGATGCTATGAACTTGAGATTGTTTCCTTGGAAAGTGTACCATATGCTCATTACCATTAACATGAAAAGTGACATCGCCTTTGTTGCAATAAATAACAGCCCCTGCAGTATTCAAAAACGGTCTACCAAGGATAATCGACATACTATCGTCCTCGGGAATATCAAGAATAAGAAAGTCCATTAAGATAGTGTCATTTGCAACCACAACAGGCACATCCTCACAAATACCGACAGGTATGGCGTTGATTTATCAGCCATTTGCAAAGATATTTCAGTAGGTGTCAACTTATTCAATTCAAGTCTACGATATAAAGAGAGAGGCATAACACTAACACCAGCTCCAAGAGCACATAAAGCAGTTTTAACATAATTTCTTTTAATGGAGCATGGTATAGTTGGTACCCCTGGATCTCCAAGTTTCTTTGGTATTCCACTCTTAAAAGTGTAATTACCAAGCATGGTGGAAATTTCAGCTTCCGGTATCTTCCTTTTATTTGTAATGATATCCTTCATATACTTAGCACAAGGATTTACTTTGAGCATATCAGTTATGCGCATATGTAAGAAGATAGGTCTAATCAGTTCAGCAAAGTGCTCAAAATCCTCATCATCCTTTGTCTTGGATGGTTTAGGAGGAAAGGGCATGGGTTTCTGAACCCATGGTTCTCTTTCTCTACCGTGCTTCCTAGCAACAAAGTCTCTCTTATCATAATGTTGATTCTTTGATTGTGGGTTATCAAGATCAACAGCAGGTTCAATCTCTACATCATTATTTTTGCTAGGTTGAGCATCTACATGAACATTATCATTAACATTATCACTAGGTTCATGTTCATCACCTGATTGTGTTTCAACATCAGAAATAGAAATACCATTGGGATTCTCAGGTGTGTCTACAACAGGTTCACTAGAAGCATGCAAAATCCTATCGTTTTTCTTTTTCTTCTTTTTGGAAGAACTAGGTGCCTCTAAATTATTTCTCTGAGAATCTTGCTCGATTCTCTTAGGGTGGCCTTCAGGATACAAAGGTTCCTGAGTCATTCTACCAGTTCTAGTAGCCACTCTAACAGCAAAATCATGTTTATTATTTAATTCATCAAGCAAATCATTTTGAGCTTTAAGTACTTGCTCAGCCTGAGTAGCAACCATAGAAGCATATTTTCTAATATTTTAAGTTCACCTTTAACTCTAGCCATATAATCACTCAAGCGTCCTATCTCGAAAGCATTATTCTTTAATTCCCTACCAACATAAGCATTAAAACTTTCTTGTCTAGCCATAAAGTCATCAAATTCATCTAAGCATGGGCTATGAAATTTAGTAGACGGAATTTCAACTTTATCATATCTATAGAGAGAATTTACCTTTACTACCTGTATCGGGTTATCAAGACAATGTGGTTCTTCAACAGGCGGTGTATTAAGACCATGTATTTCTTCAGTAGGAGGTAAATTCTTAACATCTTCAGCTTCAATACCTTTTTCATTCATTGATTTTATGCCTCTTGCATATCTTCAGGACTGAGAAATAGAACACCTCTCTTCTTAGGAGTGTGTTTAGGAATAGGCTCAGGAGTTGGCTCAATTGGTTCAGGAATTGCCTCAGGAATAGGCTCAGGGAGAGTCCAATTATTATCATTAGTCAACATATTATTCAGTAATAATTCAGCTTGGCCGACTGTTCTTTCCCTGAAAACACAACCAGCACAACTATCCAAGTAGTCCTTGGAAGCATCGGTTAGTCCATTATAAAAGATATCAAGTATTTCAGTTTTCTTAAGAGGATGATCAGGCAAAGCATTAAGTAATCGGAGAAGCCTCCCCCAAGCTTGTGGGAGACTCTCTTCCTTGATTTGCACAAAATTATATATTTCCCTCAAGGCAGCTTGTTTCTTATGAGCAGGGAAATATTTAGCAGAGAACTAATAAATCATATCCTGGGGACTACGCACACAACCAGGATCAAGAGAATTAAACCAAGTCTTAGCATCACCCTTTAATGAGAACGGAAATATCTTGAGGATATAATAATAGCGAGACTTCTCATCATTAGTAAACAGGGTGGCTATATCATTCAACTTGGTAAGATGTGCCACAACAGTTTCAGATTCAAGGCCATAAAAAGGATCAGACTCTACTAAAGTAATTATTTCAGGATCAATAGAGAATTCGTAATCCTTATCAGTAACACAGATAGGTGAAGTAGCAAAAGCGGGTTCAGGTTTCATTCTAGCATTAAGAGATTGCTGCTTCCATTTAGCTAATAATTTCTTAAGATCATATATATCTTTGCAAGCAAAGATAGCTCTAGCAGCTTCGTCATCCATAACATAACCCTCAGGAACAACAGGTATTTCATAATCAGGGGGAGAACTTTCATCATCACTATCATCAATAATAGCATATTCAATAATTTCATTCTCTCTAACCCTAGCAAGTTGTTCATCAAGAAATTCACCTAATGGCAAAGTAGTGTCACGCACAGAAGTAGTTTCATCATAAGTATCATGCTTAGCAGAAGTGGCATCATCAATAACATGCAACATATCAGAATTCATAGCAGTAGCAGGTTTAGGTGTCGCAAGCTTACTAATAACAGAAGGAGAATCTAGTGCAGAGCTAGATGGCAGTTCCTTACCTCCCCTCGTACTTGAGGGCAAAATCTTTGTTCTTTCGTCTTTCAAGTTCCTCATAGTGATCAACAGATATAAATCCCAAGTGACTCAAAGAATGGAGATATGCTCCCTGGCAATGGCGCCAGAAATTAGTCTTGATAACCCACAAGTGTAGGGGATCGCAACAGCTTTCGAGTGTAGAGTATTCAACCCAAATTTATTGATTCGACACAAGGGGAGCCAAAGAATATTCTTAAGTATTAGCAGTTGAGTTGTCAATTCAACCACACCTGGATAACTTAGTATCTATAGCAAAGTATTTAGTAGCAAAGTAGTATGATAGTAATGGTAATAGTGGCAAAAGTAAAGATAACAATTTTGTAGTAGTTGTAACAGTAGCAACGGAAAAGTAAATAAGTGAAACACAAGATGTGAAAAGCTCGTAGGCATTGGATCAATGATGGATAATTATGTCGGATGCGATTCCTCATGTAATAGCTATAACATAGGGTGACACAGAACTAGCTCCAGTTCATCAATGTAATGTAGGCATGTATTTCGAATATAGTCATACGTGCTTATGGAAAAGAACTTGCATGCTATCTTTTGTCCTACCCTCCCGTGCAGCGCGGTCCTAGTGGAAACTAAGGGATATTAAGGCCTCCTTTTAATAGAGCGCCGGAACAAAGAATTAGCACATAGTGAATACATGAACTCCTCAAACTACGGTCATCACCGGGAAGTATACCGATTATTGTCACTTCGGGGTTGTCGGATCATAACACATAATAGGTGACTATAGACTTGCAAGATAGGATCAAGAACACACATATATTCATGAAAACATAATAGGTTAAGATCTGAAATCATGGCACTCGGGCCCTAGTGACAAGCATTAAGCATAGCAAACTCATAGCAACATCAATCTCAGACCATAGTGGATACTAGGGATCAAACCCTAACAAAACTAACTTGATTACATGGTACATCTCATCCAACCCATCACCCTCCAGCAAGCCTACGATGGAATTACTCACGCATGGCGGTGAGCATCATGAAATTGGTGATGGAGGATGGTTGATGATGACGACAGCGATGAATCCCCCTCCCCGGAGCCCCGAACGGACTCCAGATCAACCCTCCCGAGAGAGATTAGGGCTTGGCGGCGGCTCTGTATAGTAAAACGCGATGAAACTTTCTCTCTGGTTTTTTTCTCTGTGAAATGGAATATATGGAGTTGGATTTGAGGTCGGTGAAGCGTCAGGGGGCCCACGAGACAGGGGGGCATGCCCAGGGGGGAGGGCACGCCCCCACCCTCGTGGACAGTGTGTGGGCCCCCTGACATTGATTATTTTGCCAGTATTTTTTATATTTTCCAAAAATTATCTCCGTGGATTTTCAGGTCATTCCGAGAACTTTTCTTTTCTGCACAATAAACAACATCATGGCAGTTCTGCTAAAAACAGCGTTAGTCCGGGTTAGTTTCATTCAAATCATGCAAGTTAGAGTCCAAAACAAGGGCAAAAGTGTTTGGAAAAGTAGATACATTGGAGACGTATCATTGGCTCCCTTCCCGCTCAATATTTGGGAAGAGGACCAGGGCCTCTATAAATAGAGATAGGCAACACAGTAGGAAGGGATCGAATCTTTCCCAAGTAGAACTACACACCACCACAAGAACACCCCACGCGAGGCTATTCTTCCTCTGTACTGTTCATCATCAGCCCAAGAGGCAATCCACCACACCACACACAGGAGTAGGGTATTACACCACAACGGTGTCCCGAACCTGTATAAACCCCGTGTCTCTTGCTTTGTTCATCGTGCTAGCTTAGAATCGCGGTGAGGTTTTGGGGCGTGGATTGGTAGGGAGAAGATCTTCGTGCGCACCCCAGGGTTCGAACCTTAAGGGTTTTTCCGGAACCCGATATCCGACACAACCGTTATTCACTTAACCAGCCTGCGACATGCGGTACTACCACAAGGCGGTGCGGTACTACCGCACCCACGACAGACACCAGAGGAGGCCCTTTTGTGTTGACGCTGTGATAGAACAGCCGAAGTGATACTACTGTGCGCCCTTGTGGTACTAACGCAAGGCAGGGTTTGACTAGGCTGGGAAGGCACGGATGAATAAAAATACATCCGTGAGTACTTCCACTGAGTTTAGATCGGTTAAAAAACCTGACATGGTACTACCGCAACCATGGAGAGGTACTACCACGTGGGGCGCGGATGTAAAAAATTACATCCGCCCCTACTTCTGCGCGAGTAGCAGTACTGGGCTAAAAGTCACGGTACTAGCGCAACCTTGGAGCGGTACTACCGCAAGGGGGTGAGGTACTACCGCATCCTCGGACGGTACTACCGTGAGGCTCTATGGTACTACTACTCAGTTGAGCAGTACTACCGTACGCCACATCACACTACCACTTGGAGTCGTTCATTTTGCAAAGACACGGATAACAGATCGGTCCTCCAAAGAGGCAAGGGGAAAGGTGGTGCAAAGGAACAGACGTGTACGTGATGATTCCACCCTAACCTTTCCAAAGCGGGCCGCCTCTTAATAGTACAACTTTCCTACGACTCAAATCCACCAATACGAAACGTAGAAAAACACTGTCTTCACTAGGCTCTGAGGTGCATCGAACCGTCTTGTGCCAACACAGGAGATATCTAAAATGTTCAAAGCACAATATTAGTCAGCAAAAGCATTGTCATCAATCACCAAAACTACTTAGGGAGAAATATGCAGTTACACTTTCCTCTTAAGCCAGCCCACCATCATATGGACCGGTCTACAAGGCCTTGGGTCTTGTCGTCCGTCTGACCCGCCTGCCCGGTCACTAGTGAGTCACAATGTCCAGGCGGGTCATACGTCCGGTGGGTTACACTATGGGGTATATCCCCGACATTAGCCCCCAGTTTAGCTTGGATTTATCCATGGTAAACTTATGTTGCAAATAAACACAAGAGCAAATTTGACTGGTTGTGCTCTGGGTTAAAAAATTTCCTAAGCCGACACCTGATCATCCTTAAGTCCTTGTCATTTTAAGCCTGGATGTGCATCCATGATACCATAGCAAATCTCTTTTAGCAGATATGTTCAAACTTTGCTAATGCAAAAAATCCGGGCACTTCTTCTGAAAAATCCAGGTCAATAGGCCAGCTTCATAGTCAATTTGCTGACCTTGGCTCTTGTAGAGAGATATATTAAGAAATAATCCATTTGAGTCAGCCTTCAATGTTGTGACTTGACAGAAATATGGCTCTTGAAATATTCAACTCATATTCAGCCGACTTAAAGATGGAGATTTTGCCGATTTATGATTGCCAAAATTGTCGGGTTATAAACAAATGATGTCGTGTTATGTAATTGACTTTCTTGAGCTATCCAAGCCAAAACTGAGAATATGATACCTGGATTGTTTCAAAGAACTGAGAACTTGAAGATGTTCCTCAATTATATTCATATCACCTGTAGCCCCCAAGTCTTAAGACGGGAGCGTAGTAACAGCTTAAGACTTGCTTCAATATAAATTTAGCAACCTTGAAGAAATCCAAGCTGCTCATCTCAATCACTAGTCAAAACTGAATGTTCCACATATGTAGCCCCCAAGTGCCGGGTTGTCATGCTTGCAGCAACCTGGGACTTGTAATTGCCTTATGCTCATAAAACTTCAACCAGTGTAGCCCCCAAGGGCCAGGTCATTATGCAATAATGAGCAGGGACTTTGTAGATATGATCATGTAGACTTGAACAACAACGTGTATCCCCCAAGGGCCGGCTCAGCAAAAAAATACTGAGTGGGGACTTTATATATACTTCATTGACAATAACATCATATGATGTCACCCCCACCATGGGGATCGAACCCACGTCCATAAGGTTAAGAGCCTCGTGCTCTACCAACTGAGCAATATATCCTTCAATATAATAGATTAAGGCTTGTGTACTTTCAAGTTTTGACAGGAGCAATTCGTAGCCCCCAAGGGCCGGCTCATCACGATGTGATGAGTCGGGTCTTCAATAAGGCAAGTAAAAATGACCTTGCATTAGCCCCCAAGTGTCATGGTGCATGCTAGCAGTGACATGGGACTTGCATATTTCATATAATCTCAACTTGAATAATGAAGCCCACAAGTGCCGGGTCGTAAGCCTGTAGCGACTCGAGACTATTCCTTTTGTTGCAGAATAAACCATATCTATTGATAAAGAAATAATAGCCATTACGCTGAAGCGACTTTGAAAACCTCAATCATAATACTGGTCATTAATAACCATAATAAAAATCCAGCCATGTTGGCTATTCAATATTTGAATACCTTATCGGCTGACAAGTAAATCTGAGTTTAAATAACCGGCGGCTCTTAGCCGATGGCGACTTAATACACATCCATTGTAATCCGGGGATTTTTTGTAACCTGACGGCTTATAGCCTTTGTGAAAATCAATAATTGATAACCCTTTTGAAACACCAATTTCAACTTTTGATGATGGGCTTGAAGTTAATCACTTATATAAATCATAGCTCTGCAAATCCTGCACAGAGTCTAAACAACATATGCCCTGGTGACTTAACATCGAAAGCCAGGGCGGGAAACAACCCAAACATTATATAGTCTTATGCAATTATGGAAAAGACTAGAATTAAGGCCATTCAAGCCCAAACATACTGGTGACTTAATGTCAAAAGTCAAGGCGGGTTATCAAACCTTGCATATTTATATAACCAGGAAAACATACCTATAGAATTGGCTCATACTACCGGCTTACATCACCATATGTAGTGAAGATAACAATCCAATGATTTATAAGCGCATGATTTCAATAGCGCAATCCAAAATATGCTGGCGACTTAACGTCCAAAGCCAGGGTGCAATACAAAGATTTTATAATGCATAATTCCAATTGCGCAACCAAAGTATATTGATGACTTAACATCCATAGCCAGGGCAGTTTACGAAACCCAAAATATTCCTACCATTATTGAAAGACATACCTGTAGATTAATACCATTGTGCTGCCTTGATAATTGTAATCCGGGGCTAGTATCAACCCAGAGTCATGAAATATCCTCATTTTGATTGCTTAAGGCGAAATGTCCTCGCGACTTAAAATCTGCCATCATGGCGGGTTATCAAACCCAAAGATGCTCAATGATGAGTCATATAATCAAGGCTATATGGCCTGTGAAATCAGTTCATACTACCGACTTATCATAAATCGTGTAGTAAAGGCAATAGCCCATAAATAGAAGCACAACGCCCTGTTGAATGTCTTCATACTGCTGGCTTATAACACCGCATGCATCAAGGGGTGATATTCCAAAACTTGAGCGGAAAGCTCTAAGCATATGATCATTGTATCCCGACGACTTATAGTCCAAAGCCAGGCCGGGTTAATAACACTCCGGATAAATATATACATGAATCATAAGGCAACGTGGCCCCAATTGGTTTTTCAACCATGTATTGATATGTGAAAAGAGACAAACTCCAAAAAATGTTCAAATAGAAAATAATAAAGCAGAAAAAGAAGGCTTTCATAGGCCGCCAAGCCTAAATGTCAAGTGCTTTGAAAGGGCTGCACAACCACTGAGTTAAACCTTCATGCAAACCTTATAAGCTGGGCCTCACATGACCAATTGTCGTTTTAACTTTGACAAGTTCAGGGTCTTATATAAGATTGACTGTCAAAAGTACGGCGGGTCATTCAAGTCAACCTGGGCGTTGGGACAGACTTAAAAAGGAAAGATAACCTGCATTTTTAGGTGAATACACCTGGCTTCCAAGCCTGGCTTTTAAGCCTATTACAAGGGACATAAAAACTCTTGTCCATTGAACAAAGAGCCCCCAAGTAACATTTTATTAAGGGCATACAAGCCGGATCAAGAGAGTAATCAAGGCTTTGCTTATTAAGCAGGTCGCCCCCAAATGATATCGAAGCAGGGTACCTATGTTTGAGTTGTGCTTTGCAACAGACTCTCTTTGGTCCCTTTATCCTGGGTAGCAAGCCCCCATGTAATTTGTAATAAGATAAGCCAATAGGCAGGATACCCATGTTTGAACTGCGCATCATGGCAACAAGTTCTCTTTGGCAACCTTTGATTTTCCCGAGAACTCAAACTTGCGAGAGATGAATTCCTCTTGACCCGGGATCTTAAACCGGATATTGAGAGCTTCAAAGCTTTGCAAGAGATAAATTTCATTTGAGCCATATTTTAAATCGGATATTAAGAGCCTCAGCGCTTTGTGGGAGACAGATTTCCCTTGAACCAGATTTTGAACCGGAATCCTTCTTTTTTAGCCGGAAACTTTCTAACAGCATTTAAATTTTCACCAATAGGGTAGTAGCCTCTGGGACCTGGTTATCTTCCCTCCAATGACCCGGAGTTCTTGAATTCACTGAAATCAGCCAATTCTGCTAAGTCATGTCATTGTAGCCCCCGACTCTCAAGACGACTCGAGGGGTTGTCTTGATATTCTTCATACTTGACCGTGATAAAAACCGGTACGAGTCATTCAGCAGCTCAGTGATATAATAATCCCTTTTGTAGTAGACAACTTGTCCTGCATTGGAAAACATGCAAGCCAGAGTAATTGCTCTTTTAAAGAAAACAATATGTAATATATAAAAATATACTGGATGGATTTCACCTGATATGTCAGGCCAGAAATTATCAACCGCGGAGTTGATGATCACCACGGTGAAGCTGAAATCAATCATAGTCGAGTCAGCCGAGGGAGCAGACAGATGAGTCAGCTGCGGCGTTGTAAGCCGGCACAGACGGGCGAGTCAATCGCAGGTGTGATAAGTCGTGCGGACGGGCGAGTCAATCGCAGGCGCGGTAAGCCACGCGGACGGGCGAGTCAGCCGCGTCGTGTTGATGTAGACAAGGCCACAAAGGCCCCGGCTTGCACATACATTTGTTGAGCATTATAGCACGGTGAGATGCTAGCGCATGATGGCGCGAGCTATATATCCATAACACGACCATTGTTCTTGAAGTAAAAAAATTTCCTCCACAAAAAAAGATCAAAAGCCAAAGTATTTGTTCTTCAAAGAATAAAAACAGGTACTGATAAAATACATAGGAGAAATAACACCTGGTATTTTTATTGGATGAATACGGACACTGATGGTGGATAATGCCAGACGTAGTTGGTTAGAAAATAAACTGCCTACATGTACGTATAGCTGATGTAGGAGTAGCACCCCATGTGGCCTTCACGACTGTCGAAATTATACATTGCTTTTTTATTCCATCTATAAAAAAACTCATTTGTCTTGATGAGATGAAGAAATGGCAGTAGCTTTTAATCTCCATGTAGTACTAGCAGTACTGTGTAATGTATCCGCAACACCATTATTTTGTAGTCTGCCTTCGGGTGCACTTTGTGTAATAGTATACATATCTTCCACACCACATGAACGCAGACCAGATAAAACAAGGCCACGCGCAGACCATAGCGGTAGAGGCGAGGCGGGTCAGTGAACCAAAGTGACAGTGAAGGAAGGCTCGATGGCGGGTCTCAATGGAGACAGGCCACGGAGGCTCAATTTTGGCCTGACCGGTCTGAAAATGGCTGCACAGAGCGGCGACTCATTGTGGAGCAGAGGAAAAAACTTCACTATTAACTTTGAAAAAACTTCATCATTAACCTTGTGATCTGTGTGGTAGTTTGATTCCTTGGTTGATCTTTTGAATACTAGAATTTCTATCTATTAGTCCAGATTGGATCCTTCATCACATGATCTCCCTTTTTTATTCCTCCTTAGTCTCGCGCGGGAGTGGATGCCAACACTACTAGGGAAAAGCCTAGTAGCAGCGCGGGTTTTGGGCCTCTCAGTAGCGCAGGGACCGGCGCTACTAATAAGGCGCTACAGCTAACGTATAGGAGTAGCGCCTGTTGTCCCAGGCTACTGCTATACATGAATAGTTGTAGCGCTCATTAGAAAAGGGCGCTGCCGATATTATCTACAGCGCTGTTTACAGGGAAGCGCTACTGGTAAGGCGGCGCTACTACTAAATTTCCCCCCTCGCTATTACCAGTTTTATTAGTTTTTTCCCTGCATATTTGTTTTGTATTTGTTTTGTATTTGAATAGGCTTTATACAATAATCTTTAGCATATCATACACATACAAATGTAATCATAGCATATACATACAATTAGTCTCATCAAATCATGTTATCATCATAATCATCATCCAACACAAAGTGGTCTCTCGTCATCATCTCGAAAATAGCGATACAAGTCTCGATTACTTGCAAATACGTCGTCATCTATCTAAACAATGATATGCGCGAGAAGAGCTATCACTTTGACTACATGAGTTCGTATCCCTCTCTCGCATTAGCGTGAACGTAAACTAACTACTGCATGTCGCTCGGAAACCGGAAACCGGTACACCTGGGCCTGACACTCCGGCCACTTGTCGTATATATACTCCTGGCGTAGCACTTCTTCGCCATCTATGATCTATGCACCTGCATCGTCACATGAGTCGATGATATGCAACATATATAGTTGAGCAACAGAAAGAGACAGACATGGCAAAAATAGAAACAACATATCATAAGCATAAATAACAAAGTTCATCGTACCCAAAATGCCCTAACTAGAGTTATTTTCGCTAGTCGAGGAGGAGGATGGTTTAATTACATCATAAATAAAGTTTCACCATGCATAACTCAAAGTTTTGTCATACAGAAAGTATGGACTAAATGGACACATTGTCATATATCGACAATCACTCCACCATGTCGTGCCATCTATCCATGTCAGGGAGATAGTCCTCGAGCTTAGTGAAAGGCTTCATGTCGAGACGTTGAGAGGCTATCCATGTTCGGACGTCTTCCCACGACATTTGTCCTTCGTAGAACATCCCTATTTTTCCGACGATCTCCTTCATGATGATTTGGGCAAGTTCGCGCTGGATGTTATAGAACTCAGCTCGAAGTCGATGATCCTCGATATCTCCTATGTCCTTTGCCCATTGAAGAATATGGGCATCGCCAGATCTAGGTGACATGCGAAGGTTCTGGTGATCCCATCTGTACTCTAGCATGTGGTGTAGGACATAGAATCCATCATTAAGAGAATCGTTCGGTTGCTGGATGCAGCAGAAGTCGGTCTTATGGCTGAAGGCGACCCTGCCACCCCTTCTCTTCTTGTCCCTAACCTCTCCACCCCTTGCTTGGTAGTAAAACATAGAACTGTCGAGAACATCTTTGATGTGGGTGTAATCCTTTTTGTGAATGTTTTTCGATGAGTCCAAGTAAAGAGCGTGGGAGAATCGGGGGTAGAGGATGATGAGGACGGCGCGCCCGCCGCTGCGCAAAATAAGTACACCTCAAATTAATTGGCCTCCACCGTGCAAATGAATTATTGAAATCGAAGGAAGGATAGCAGCGCGGATGACTTACACGGGATGATAAGGCATGAGAATCGGCTCCTTGTCCTTATTGGCGAGCATGAAACTGACGATGTAATCCCTCGCGTATTCACCGTGCTTTGCGCAGACTCCCAAGAAGCCCTCGTGCATGTAGTACGGGTCAGCGACACAGATATGAGATATCTGCTCAACCCCGATGATGTAGTTCATGTGCAAGGCATAAAGGCGGACAAACGTAAAATCCAACTTCTTCACGTGAAACATGTCGAATATGTAATCGAATCGGAGGAAGAACTTATCCGCGGGGAAGCTGTCAACGTACGACATTTGCCGCGGAATGTTAACCACGTAGAGTGGGTATCCTGGATCTTTCGAGGCGATGAGGCCTTTCTCTACCCGCAGCACATCGTCATGAAGTCTCCTTATATTGCCGAATCTGGCCCGTAGCGCTGTTGCAGGTAGGATTGGTTGACCGAGGATATGCCATTTATCCGCATCGGGGATATCTATACGGTCCTGAAGCCGAGGCTGCTGAGGTGGCTGAATCATAGAATCAGCTTTTTTGCCTTTCCTCGCTCTCTTCCTAGACTTCTTTACTACCGGAAGGTCGTCGATAATACGTTGAGACGGTAATTCAGGCACCGACTCATGACGCTCAAACCCCGAGGAGGCGCCAGTATAGACATACTATTCAGCGCCATCGTCATCCTCATCCTCATCCATGGCGACGTCATCAGCGCTAATGGAGCCTCCTCCTTACCCTGTCTGCTATCACCGAACCCGACACCAGACGCTAATTGGGTAGGTGGGGTGTTGATGTTCATACCTTGCTGAGGCTGCGTGCTCGTGGGTGTGCTCCCGGCCGCCTCCAGACGAAGCAGACTCTTTGGCCACAACAGGACCCACCCATTGCAACAATCACCAAGCCCCTGCGGGGTCTCGTTGTCATCCCCCACTAGTATTAGAGGAGGCAAATTCTCGTGGCCCGGTTTGACACTGGCCACGGAAACCTTGAAGACGTTCAGGGGGATCGGCCGGCTGTGGAACAATGGTTCCTTCGGCTCCATTATCGTCGCCTTCCCCACGTCCACCTTCTGGTCGCCGATGGTGTACAATACGGTGCACGGGGTTTCGTCGGCCTGCAAAGAAAAGTCTGCGATGTGAGACATCCGAAAGGCAACGAAAACGGGAGATTATACATTTATATTGAAGGGGGCCGGTGTGACAGATACTGTGAGGGCATCGAGCTCAGCCAAAGATGAGGCACCACCGAGCATGTCCGGTGCAGGAGCCGGTGCGGGAGCAGGTGCGGGAGCCGGTGCGGTAGCAGGTGCTCCCAAGAAGTCAGCAAGGGGAAAGTCCTCTGCATTTTTTTCTGGATTTTGCCTTGTCCAAGTGAAAACGCCCGTCACCAAGGAAGTAGACAAATCTGCAACCACCTGTTTTGCGGCAGCTACCACTGTTGCGACTGTTTGAGATGATTTCTTCTCAACCGCAATCTCAACCTTCTTGTCGATGTTTTCTTCAGTTAACCTCTGTCTTTCCGTTCTCTCCTCTGTGGTCTCACGGTAGTACTTCTTCCACGTGGCGTCGTCTCCGACACAATGCACGCGTCCATACGACGGTCGAGTATCCACCGATTGTCGTTTCAATATGTTTAATGCCCGCTTGAATGGCGTGTCCCACTTGGGCCTCGCCAATGCCTCAGATTCGGTCACAGTCTAGTGCTGCTCTCTCTACAAAAGGCACAAGGATCGTTTACAAATATGACTAACGTGTGCAGTCGAATTGATCAGAAACTAAAATTACCAGCAGTCTCATGAACTCCGTAATGACCGATGTTGTCTCGTAAACCTTCTTCACTGGGTCCCAACGGTGTCGGGGCCTCAGGACGTCACGCTCCTGCGGGACGGTGAAATCCGCCAAGGGGTCTAGGATGCCTAGACTCGCGGCTTCCGCATCCTCCTTGGCCCATTTGGACCTCTTTCCGCCGTAACCACGGCTTCCGAGGTGGTGGCTCCCAATGTTCCTCTCTTGAAGCCCCTTCATGTACTTAGACTTTTTTTGGCAGCTTCTGCCTCGCAAGCCTCCTTGAATATTTGAAACTGCTCTTCCGTGATTGTCGGATTATCCTTTACAATCTCGGAGTAGGGTTCCTTCTTATCGATGATCCTTGCTTTCACTCGAGTTTTCCAGGCGGCCAACGCGTCGCTAAACTTGGTCATGGCGTGTTTGTTTTTCTTCTTCATTGCCGGGTCCTCGTCTGGATCTTCATAATCCTTCTCATTCCAGCCCGGGAACAAGAATATCTGGTGAAACTTCTTTAGGAGGGAGCTCCTCATATTTTCTATCTTCTGTAGTTTCTCATCATTGATGGTGGAAGTTGTCTGTACGATGCAGCCTATTTGATTGCCGTAGCACGCGCGCGCTTCCTCGGGCGCCTTTGGCTCAAAATTGTCGTCGTCCACCTCTGTGACCACCAGTCTAGTAGTCCTGAGTTTGTTAGGAAGCCGTTGCCTCTTTGCTTTCGGTTCTACACCGGCTCCGCTCCCCGAGGCAGCACCGGTCTCAGTCTCAGCGCCGGTCTTGATGCCGGTCTCAGTCTCAACGCCGGTCTCAGTCTCAGCACCGGTCGGCGTGTCGGTCTCAGTCCCCGATGCCACCGGTGGGCCCAGCAACAACATCGGTTGATCATCGGTAAGGCTAAAAAATTCGTCTACCGCCCGGTAGATGTCGTCGCAATCACCAGAACCCTGTCCTTCATCGTTGCTCACCATATTTCCTATGATTAAATCTAGTCAATTAATTCCAGACCTAATAAAATGAATAATGACATAAGAAAGGCCTATTGTTTTGCAGGAATGTTGACTCCTTCCTGGTGCGGCAAATCCCGGGCACTCGATATGTCCTAGTTTGTAGCACAAGTCATGCCGAAATTCACGGAAAATTTCGGCATGACCTTTGCTAAAAAGTGGACAAATCAAGAACCTAAACTTTGTTGGAACAGAAATGAATCAACATTCCGGCAAAACATAGGCCACTCAGCATCATTCCCTGGAAACGGTGTTCAAATATCCCTCTTCGACACTGCAACACATGTCCAAATATACACGAGCAACCACATGTCCAAATTTCACAAGCTAATTCAAAAACAAAGTGTAGAAGAAAATTCATTTAACTACTAATAGAACAAAATTCAGTTAACTTTAGTGCTCTATAATGATGAAAGGAAAAAAAATCCAGTTAACTACTAATTTCATTCATTTAGGTTATTCATTTAACATCACCTAATTAACCTACTGTACCACTACTACTAGCAGCACTACTAACCTAATTAACCTAGCAAAACTCTAGTGCCCTAACTAAAAAACATCTAATTAACATCTACTAGTACCACTATTGCCCTAACCTAATTAACATCTACTAGAATCACTATATACTATACAAGCAGCATCTACCCTAATTAAACCCTACTGCCCTAACTAACTTTTGTTGTAAACCAAAATTTTGCTCTAAACTAATTTTTTCTCTAACATCTACTACTTAACATCCTTTGCTCTAAACTAATTTTTTTGCTATAAACAAACTTTTGCTCTACTAACTTTTTCTCTAAAATGCAGAG
>NC_057807.1:174100117-174186869 GCF_018294505.1 Triticum aestivum | reverse complement strand
GTGGAGGGAGCCGGCGGTGACGTCGAGGGCGGCCTCGGGCGGCGGCGGTGAGGCTGAGGGCGGCCTCGGGCGGCGGCGGTGAGGATGACGGCGAGGTTGCAGGCGTCCACGCTGGCAGGAGACGGCAGCGAAGTGGGGCGAGGGCGAATTGGGGAGACGGCGGCGAGGGCGAGGGATTTGGGGAAGAAGTGTGGTGGCTGGGGGGCGGGGGGGGGACCTCTGTTTAAGTGAAACGTAACAGTAGCGCGTTTCCGAAAATGCGCTATAGCTAAGTTAGCTAGAGCGCGTTTCCTGAAACCCGCTACTGCTATTCCTTTCTCCCTTTTCCCCTTTTTTCTTTTATTTTTCTTTACATTTTATTTTTTTTCCTTTCTCCTTTTTCTATTTCTTTCATTTTCATTTACTTTTCTACTTGTATTTCACTTTATTTTATTTCCGTTAGCAGTAGCGCCTTACACGTAAGCGCGCTACAGCTAAGGAGAGTAGCAGTAGCGCTTGGCCAGTATACGCGCTATTGCTAGGTTGGGCTAGCCATGTGCGCCCAGTTCAAACATAGCAGCAATGCTTTTTGCTAGTACGCGCTACTACTAAAGTCATAGCAGTAGTGCGGTTTATTTACGCGCGCTGCTACTAAGTAGCAGTAGCGTATGAATTTGTACAGCGCTACTGGTAAGATTCTGTGTATAAGGTTTTCCCTAGTAGTGCAATCTCCTCTAGCATAGTTTTCGGTGGTAATCGATAACAATAAAACTGAACTAGAAGCAGGGAACAAATTGCACTAGACCTCGAATCGTACTCTGCTACTCCTGTGTGTACTGCTTCAAGGATTGGTAGTACTAGTGCAGAACGACCTGGTTGATTGACAAATCGCTCTGCCTCAAAATTTTCATCATGGTCTTGCCTTATCCTTATGCAGCATACGGCGAATCAGGGCGAGGTTGGCACTGCAGAATCGTCCAAGTCCGTGTTCATGCATGGGTCCTTCTCTAGGTCGTGGCCGGTCTGAACAAACCACCCGAGTCGTGTTGAGTTTTGACTTTTGCGTTTGGCTGCGCGCTTGTGGATCCGAACGCTAGCGTGGCCTCCCGATGAATAGTAATACTAATCGATTGATCTTGACGGGAGTAGTTGGCATGTATTTGATCTCCACCTAGAGTATACAGTAGCTTTGATTGATGGCCTCTGGACTTGCAGGTTTGCCCAAACGGTCTTGGTGATGACTAGTTTACACAAAGGGAAATCGATCTGGTTTCAGGTTGATGGCTCCTATTGATTTAGCGACTTGCAGCAGCAAACATCTCACAACCTCGATTTTCTTGAACCTTAAATCTCACAAACTATGAATCAGAACCGATGAACTCGAAGCTGATTTACATCCTCTCCAGCCGGCTCTTCCTCATCTGGAAAATTATGAACTTCTCGACCCCTGGAAAGATCCCTCCAAGAACTCTACACCACTATGCGCATGCCCCACGGTGGGCGCCAACTGTCGTGGAATTTTCACGTCAGATGTCCTAGTGTGAGGACTTAGTCGTGAGGCCAAGGCATCTATGTAGTAGCTTGAGAGGTATTGATCGGGATGAGAGGCGTGAGGCAGATCAACACACAAGACAAGGATTTAGACAGCTTCGGGCCCCGGGGAACATCATCCGGTAATAGCCCTACATGTTGTTTGTGGCTAGGTCTCAGTATGCTCATGATGGAGTCAGCGTATAAACTGGCTCTCCTAATTGTGTCTAACCTTAGAGATTACCTATCCCCCTTGGGGTGCCCTGCCCCTCCTTATATATAAGAAGGGGCGAGTTACATGACTAGTCCTAATAGGATTAGGATTACTCTATTACAAGTGGAGTCCTATTCTTGCTTCCTTTATAGGAAAATATTCCTTATGCCTTTCCTCTTAAGCCGGCCCACCATCATACAGACCGGCCTACTGGGCCTTGGGTCTTGTCGTCCGTCTGATCCGCCTGCCGGGTTACAAGTGAGTCACAATGTCCAGGTGGGTCATACATCCGCCGGGTTACACCGCGGGGTATATCCCCGACTTATAGTTATGATGATATCTAAGGCTATGATCATGAACATAGGCATCACGTCCGTGTCATGTAGACCGACTCCTGCCTACATCTACTACTATTACTCCACACATCGTCCGCTATCCAGCATGCATCTAGAGTATTAAGTTCATAAGAACGGAGTAACGCGTTAAGCAAGATGACATGATGTAGAGGAATTAACTCAAGCAATATGATGAAAATCCCGTCTTGTTATCCTCGATGGCAATAATACAATACGTGCCTTACTGCCCCTACTGTCACTGGGAAAGGACACCACAAGATTGAACCCAAAGCTAAGCACTTCTCCCATTGCAAGAAAGATCAATCTAGTAGGCCAAACTAAACCGATAATTCGAAGAGACTTGCAAAGGTATCAAATCATGCATATAAGAATTAGAGAAGAACCAAATAATATTCATAGATAAACTTGATCATAAGTCCACAATTCATCGGATCTTGGCAAACACACCGCAAAAGAATATTACATCAAATAGATCTCCAAGAACATCGAGGAGAAGATGGTATTGAGAATCAAACAGAGAGAAGAAGGCATATAACTAATAACTATGGACCCAAAGTGTCACGCCCAATATGCGACCCTATCCAAAAGGAACTCGAAGGTCCCACCAACGATAGACCCGCATATTGGAACGCTTTTGCAAGGTGGATATCATTACATCAACAATACATAATAGTGGGGATACATCCAATACATACAATGTCACACGAATACAACAATACTACATACAAGAACAACATCCGACTACGGATGAATCATAAACAGGAACTCAAACAATATCCACCCTGCTAGCCCAGGCTGCCGACCTGGAACCTATCCCCTGATCGAAGAAGCAGACGAACTCAATGCAAGCAAGCATCGCTCTCGCATCATGATCATCGCATAACCTGTACCTGCAACTATTGTTGTAGTAATCTGTGAGCCACGAGGACTCAGCAATCCCATTACCATGGGTATCAAGACTAGCAAAGCTTAAAGGGAAAGGAAGGGGTAAAGTGGTGAAGCTGCAGCAGCGACTAAGCATGATATGGTGGCTAACCAACGCAAATAAGAGCGAGAAGAGAACAAGCGGAACGGTCGTCAACTAGTAATGATCAAGAGGTGATCCTGAACACCTACTTACGTCAAACATAACCCAGAAACTATGTTCACTTCCCGGACTCCGCCGAGAAGAGACCATCACGGCTACACACGCGGTTGATGCGTTTTAATTCGGACCCGGTGTCAAGTTATCTACAACCGGACATTAACAAATTCCCATCTGCCAATAACCGCAGGCACGGCTTTCGAAAGATTATACCCTGCAGGGGTGTCCCAACTTAGCCCATGATAAGCTCTCGCGATCAACGAAGGAATAGACCTTCTCCCAGGAAGACCCGATCAGTCTCGGAATCCCGGTTTACAAGACATTTCGACAATTGTAAAACAAGACCAGCAAAGCCGCCCGATGCGCCGACAATCCCGATAGGAGCTGCACATATCTCGTTCTCAGGGCAACACCGGATAAGCGAAGCGTACAGGAACCGACGAATCCAAGTTGCCAAGGAAATGGTCCCGCACGGTGCTCTAGTTTGGACCAACGCTTAGACAAGCACTGGTCCGGGGGGGCTGTAATAAAGATGACCCTTGGGTTAATTACTCCCAAGGGAAATGTAGGTGGTGGTGAGGCAAATGGTAAAAGTCAATGTTGGGCCTTGCTGGAGGAGTTTTATTCAAAGCGAACTGTCAAGGGGGTCCCATAAATCACCCGACCGCGTAAGGAACGCAAAATCCGGGAACATAACACCAGTATGACGGAAACTAGGGCGGCAAGAGTGGAACAAAACACCAGGCATAAGGCCGAGCCTTCCACCCTTTACCAAATATATAGATGCATTAATAATATAAGAGATATTGTGATATCCCAACAAAAACCCTGTCCACCATGGAGCAATCTTCAAACTTCACCTGCAACTAGCAACGCTATAAGAGGGGCTGAGCAAATCGGTAACATAGCCAAACAGTGGTTTGCATAGGAATGGTGTCAAAGGTTAGAGGTTCATGGCAATATAGGGTGGCTTGATGAGCAAATGATAGGTAACGCGGCATAGCGATAGAACGAAGCAACTAGCATAGCAATGATAGTAGTGAGATCCAGGGTAGCGGTCATCTTGCCTGAAATCCTGCAAGGAAGAAGAACGAGTCCATGAAGAAGACGAACGGATGAAGCCGAACCAACTGTAGACGAACGAATCCTCACGATCGCAACGAAACAGGAACTAACAAGAAGAAGCACACAACATGGTAAACACAGCACACATGAACAAGACATGATGCACAACAAGCATGATGCATGACAAAGCTACATGAAGCTACTCATGGCATGGGATGATGCAAAGAAGAGCAACACATCAACGCAAGTTTAAATGAGGCCGGGAACAACGTATAACAATTCCGGTAAGTCCTCATATGCAAATTTCGAAGTTGGTCCAGATCTGAATAAACCTTATGTTCAAGTTGTTAAACAGCAAGTTAAGATGCACCAAGATGATCTACACGACATTCTAGTCAAGTTACATATAAAGTTCATTTAATTCGGAGCTACGGCCTAGAAGATATGAGCAAAATAAATTAAACATGGCATTGATACAAAATGCACCCAAACATCAAGCTAACACCTGAAAACATGGATGCAACATGATAATATGAAGCTACATGCAAAAACAAGCAAGTATTATATAGAACACACTCAAAACGGAGCAACGGTTCAACACACACACCATATACAAGTTATAGCAACAATCTGTCCAAAACAGCAACTAGTCATATTGCAAGCATCAAAACAATATGCTACAGCACCCCAACATGATAACAAAAGACATGGACATGAAGTACAGGTAAAGCATGACAAAACGTGAACACTGAGCTATCTCCAGAAAAGACTAGAACATGCTCAAAAAGACATGGTAAGATTGCAAATAATAACAGTTCAGACTTTAGCAGAAATAACATCAGGTTGCCATGTTTAGAGCTATCAAACAACATGTTACAGGAACTTATCATGGCAAACAAAGGCATGTAATGAATCTACTATATACATAGATCAAAAGACCCTTACTGACCAAGAGCCAAAAAGGATCAGAAGATACGATGGCACCCATGTAAACATGGCTAGTTATATGACAGATTCATACATGGCAGGAACAACAATAAGTAGGCATGTTGGTGAGCTTGAACCACTCACTACAGAGCAATACATGGCATGGCAAGGCAACCAGCAGTAAGAAGGCATATTTGTGAAGTTAATCATGGCATGATCAAGTTCATAGGGTGCATGGAACACTAGGAAAACACATGGTAACAACTGAACTTAATGTTAACAGGCTGACAGCAACATTATTTAGCAAATTTGGAGCAAGATTACAACAAGCTACAGCAAGCCATAAATTCAACCAGGGGCATGAATGGATAGACCATGACATGTATATCAAAACATGTTTAGTGATCATCTCCAGATTATGCATAGAATGATTAGTAGCAGCAGGTTTACATGGCATCACGAAATAACAGATTCATCCTAGCAAAACAGTAACAACAAGTACACTACTTAACAAGCTTGAATCACTCACCACAAGTCATTGCATGACAAGATAAGCATAGCATCATCAAGAAGACATGTTTATGTAACCAACCAAGGCAAGAACAAGGCCATAGCATGGAAGGACCAACTATAGCAACCTTGGCCAAATTGAATAACAAGTAAACAATCTGCCAGGAAACATTTTGAAGCAAAAGTAGAGCACGAAAATGACATGCTAGACTACACCATAATTGCAAACAAAGGCATCAATGGATAGAGCATAACCATATGTTCAAAACACCCTTAGTTAAGTATCTCAAAATATGCATGAATCTCTCTGTAGCATCAAGTTTACATGGCATCAAAATAACAGCAAAACAGGGACTGAAATCAGCAACAGCAAGTACCCTACTTAGCAAGCTCGATGCACTCAGCACACAAATCACAAAAATACATGGATAGCACCTCTGGAAAGATGGCATGGCATAGATCAAAACACATGTGGACATCAACCTCATAGGATGCACACATCAATCATGGCAAAAATGACAAATGAGCAAGTTATAACAGTTTCAGCAGATTAACATCACTTAGCACTCTTCCAACAGCATTTAGGGCATCAAGATGAGCTCAAATGAAAATGATGCAATGGAATGAAATGATCTACTCATCGAGGCGAACAATTTGACATATCCCACGCACGAAACGGAGCTACGGATGCAGAGATCCAACAGGTCAAACATGGCATGATTACGTTGACAACACTCGGGACAGGCAAATTTCAGAGGGGGGGAAGTCAACCTGAGGACGCACGAAAATCGAGGCGCGGCGGATCTGGCCGGAGCTTCGCCGGAGCTTCGCCGGACTTGCGGGGAACGGCGGCCGGAGACGCGGGGAAGGCCGGGAGGACGCCGGGGAGGGCGGATCGGGGCTAGGGAGGCCGGATCCGGCGGAGGAGCGGCCAGACCGGGCGCTCCGGGGGAGGAGGAGGGCTGGCGGTGCCGGCGCGAGCTCCGGGCGGCGGGCGGCGCGCGGCAGGGCGCGGCCGGCGCGGGACGGCGAGGGGGCCGGCCGGGGACGCAACGGCGGCGGCGGCGGCGGCCAGGCGCGGCGGCGCGCGGGGCAGAGCGGGGCCGCGGCGGCGGGCGGCGGCGACGCGGCCGGGCAGCGGCGCGGGCTCCTCGGGCGCGGGGCCGAACGGCGGCGGGGTCGCGGGCCTGCGCGGGCCAGCCACGGGCCCGGGCGGGCCGGCGACGCGGGGCGGCGGCGGCTGCCACGTTGCGGCGCGGGAGTGGGCGGCGATTTCGTCCGGTTCGGGACGGACATGTCCGGCGGGCGACGGGGATGATTTTTAGGGTTTGGACTGCGGGAATTCGGGGAGGAAGACATATTTATAGGTAGAGGGAGCTAGGAGAGTCCAAATAAGGAGCGGTTTTCGGCCACGCGATCGTGATCGAACGACCGAGAGCATGGAGTAGAGTTAGATGGGTTTTGGGCCAGTTTGGAAGGGGTGTTGGGATGCAAAGAGAAGGAGGCTTTACGGTTACCCGGTTAATCGTTGGAGTACCAAACGAACTCCAAATGGCACGAAACTTGACAAGCGGTCTACCGGTGCTATACCAAGGCCGCTTGCCAAGACTCGGTACATTCTGAGAAAGTTTAACACCCGCACAAGAAAAGAGATAAGAAGGGGACGCCGGGTGACATAGGAGTGCCGGATTGCAAAATGGACAACGGGGAAATGCTCAGATGCATGAGATGAACACGTATGCAAAATGAAATGCACATGATGACATGATAAAATGCAACACGCAAGCAAATGACATGGCAACAACGGCGAATAGCTGGCAGACACCTGGCGCATCAGATCCGGGGCGTTACACAAAGATCCATGGTAAACTACTCACGCTTCATCAGAGAGGTAATGGTGTTGATGTAGAAGCCCTCCATGATCGAATCCCCCTCCAGTAGGATGCCGGAAAAGGCCCCTAGATGTGCTCTCATGGGTATAGAAGGTTGCGCCGGTGGAAAAGTGGTTGCGTGGCTCTCGAGGATGTTTTTAGGGTATAAGAGTATATATAGGCGAAGGAACTAGGTCAAGGGTGCCACCAGGGACCCACAAGGGTGGGGGGCACGCCCTACCCCCTGGGCGCGCCCTCCTGCCTCGTGGCTTTCTCATTGCGTCTCTGACTTCATCTCCAAGTCTTATGGTTTGCTTTGTGTCCAAGAAAGATCATCACAAAGGTTTCATTCTGTTTGGACTGCGTTTGGTATTCCTTTTCTGTAGAACTCTAAAATAGGCAAAAAAAACAGAAACTGACATTGGGCCCTTGGTTAATAGGTTAGTCCCAAAAATAATATAAAATAGCATATAAATGCTTATTAAACATCCAAAACAGATAATATAATAGCATGGAACAAATAAAAATTATAGATACGTTGGAGACGTATCAATCACGCACGTTTGTATATTACCGACCGTGTGCACCATAACGACCTGCAGAGCGTAATTTCACCCTTATTAAATTGCTGCCATTTAAAATTGTACCAAATTTGAATTCGATTGTATGCTATAGCTTTATTCATATCCATCAGGTTCAAACAACCAATCCATTATTCAATTCATATGTACATATGTTCAAGAATTATGTAAGCATCAAACAAAGAATGCCGAATCATAGTTTTATACTTGTACTATTAAAGCCGGTAAAGAAAGAGGCGAAATACATTCTGGTTGCTGAACAAGGTGAAGCGGAATTCCCATATTGTCCCTCCTCCATGCAGGAGGCACACATGACTCTATTCCAACCCCTTGTGATGGCCGACCGCCCATCCTTCACTGTCTTCATGAACACATCTAGATAGTCATCCTGTTCTGGTAGAAATCCTTTAATCTTTGCATGCCCACCAATCATGTAGTATGAGAGGTAATCTTAAGTAAACTTCTTTGGGAACCACTACGAAGGAAAAAGATTCAGACATTGTCATCTAACATAACTCATTATGGGAAGTAAAAAGAAGGCTGCAGAGTTCTTACTTACCATCCCACAGTTCGCTATTGTCTTGGATAAAGTGTAAACAAATAGTTTAATTGCCATCTTTTGACCCATCTTACTAACAATCTTTATCAACTTCCTCACTTGATGCTGGTTCATCAATATCTCATTGCCCCATACGCAGAAAGGGTCGAAGCGCGGATCTTTACCAATGACATATGTACCTAAAAGAACCAAGTTAATATTAGAAGCTAAACAACAATTGCATAATGATGTAGTACAACACTCCCTCTGTCCCATTATATAATATCTTATAACATCCTATATACTCACATATTGGATGAATTAACATCTTATATTATGGGCCGGAGGGTTTATTGCATTTTTACAATTTATTGGTTGATTAACTGCTGTTGTGTTGTTGTTGTTGCTGTTGCTCTTCTACGTATATCTAGACATCATCAGAACATTAAGGTAACACTCTTCCTTGTTGCTATGTAGCGTAGGGTTTAATATTTAGACATTCCTTATAGTGCATGTTGCTATGTAGCCTCAGATATATTAGATATGGCCCTAGTTAACCTACCGATAAATGGGTTATAGATATATTCAGTTTAAAGTCCAATTCACCGATTAGTCCCTTATGAGCCCACGGCCTATATGGTACCAACTACCGATATCCTGAACAGTGCGTATATATAAGCCATGGGATGAAACTAACCTCGATGGAATACAACAGTCATTCCCAAAATTGTCCTGTGCAAGTACATCGAGAGGCATGTTTAGCACAAGAGGCTAAACATCAACCAAATATGTCCATGGCAGACAATATTATCTCCAAACGGTAGCTTCAGTGTGCAGGTTTAAGCACACTAGTTAAGCAAAACAAGAAGTGGAAAAGGTGCATTAACTGCAACAGGCCTAACATTTAACAACAAGCAAATATAGTCATTGAAACTGGTATTATGCCGGTCTAAGTACACTATTTATTGTTAGATAAAAATCGAAAGGCGTGTTAACAACAACATGCTTAACAACAATAAAATGTAGTCATTCATAGTGGTATTATTGAAACTGGTATTGATGGAATTGAACTGCACAATTCATACTTGCACATATAGGACATCACGCTGTGAATAACTGGAATAAACAAGGCATACTACGAACAACCAAGGATAGCATTTAAAACTGGTCATATGCTAACTACAAACAACCGAACAACCAAAAAACTTTAAAAGAGGCATGTGCTAGCTATAACAGGCTTAACAACAAGCAAATATATGCATTCCTATCGGTATGTTAACTAGCATTGATGAAAATGTACTTTATAGTAAATAGTTGCACATATAGAGCATCACATTGTAAACAACTAAAATAAACAAGGCATACTGCAAACAACCAAATATAGAAATTAAAACTAGACATATTCTCACTACACTACAAAAGTGACTCGACAAAACAAATCATGGATTCCCCCGTGTGAAGAGGCATGACAAAACAAATCATGGGTTTCCTTACTTGTCACAGATGGGCTCGTTCTCATGTGAAGAGCACAAACTTTGAGTGAGTTCCATGTTTTTGTAGATGGGCTCCTTCCCCTTGGAAGAGCATGGTTGTATGGTGCCCTCCCTGATGTCGCAGATGGGCTCTTTCCCCTTGGAAGACCAGGAGAGGGTGCCCTCCTCGTGGTCACCGTCGATGAGTTCTGAATTGGCAGTTGTGACACCAAGCTAGCATCGCAGAGCGTGTCCTCCAGAAATGACAAAAGGGGCTCGATGGCGATGTAGGATGGCAAATTCTTGGTAGCAAGCCAGAGGAGATCCGCAACGGAGCCATGGATGAGATTGACGGTGGTTGAACCCGAGGGGTTGGGGGTGGGCCACTTAACCTATGACATAGCCCGCATCAGGCCATTGCTGTCGACGACCTCGATGTCATAGCCGGCATCCACGACATACCCGCATACTCTAGCCTAATGATTGAGAGCCTACGGCCAGTAATGGTCGTCAGCTTCCTCGGCGGCCACCTCGAAAGCATAGCCAGGCTTATGCTCCGACGCTCTGGAGTGGGGGATGTGGATGGGGATGGGGATCTATGGGAAAGGGGGCGTTTTGTAGGCATCATCTAAGAAACTCAGGGCGGCTAGGGTGTGGAGATCGGTGGGTAAGCTGCATGGGAAAACCGACAGATGTTGAGAATGGAGGTCTTGTAGCGGCGGCGACCTTGCTAGGGTTTCAAGCGAGGGGGGGGGGTTGTGGTGGTGGGTGTGTTTGTGTGTGTGTGCGCACACGCAAGGAGTTTTTGTGGTGTGTGTGGAGGGCGGGAGGTGTTTGAGGAAATGCCACGGCTACTGAAAATTTACTACATGGGATTAAAATGTCGTGGCTATTGAAAATTTGGATGATGAATCGCACACGATCCCAAGATATACCATGTGTTATCAAAAAGAAAAATCCTCCTAACGGGCATATATTTTCGAGGGATGCAGGCGGGAGCGGGAACAACAAACATCACACACGATCGAAACATAAGAACCGTGTGTTATCAAACAGAAAAACCCTGTAGGAGGGTAGATATTTCTGAGATTGCAAGGGCAGCCTCATGGAGCCCAATGTACTATGTTGATGTGAGTGACAGGGGCACTGCTGTGGCACACATGTAGTGTGAGTGAACCGTGTCTCTTGCGTCATCCAACTTGTCTAATGTTTATAAATTTGGCGAAAACAATGCAGGAAAGGGCCAGAAGACGAACACACTTGCATGTGGACCAAAAATATGAATGAAAATGGTGGTTTGATGTTCAAATACCAAATGCACAACTTCGATGTGGCACCTGTCTTGCCAAGCGCACGGTATTGCTTGTCCCCCCTCGTGTCGGCAGGAGGGAATCCTAGGTATGACCACATGCTGTGGGGACCCCGATTCATAAGTCGAGATCATTGAATGCACGTGTACAGTGATCCCAGAGATCAATGCTCACTGAACACACATAAGCTGAATAACAAGAGTTACATCCATACATACCATCTTACACAAATTATGACCATTATGTTCAAGTCTTACATTGATAAAGCCTTAAGGGCTGAACATGAAATGGAACGTAGGCAGCGGGAATCTTCATCGATGAGTAGAACGCATGCCATCTGCCTTAACCCTATAGGCATTCTGACTAGGAAGCATCCTAGTTCGCATGTTCGTCACTGATGAACTCTTCCTTGAACTCCTGTTCTTCCATGCCTGCCTAATTAAATAACCAGGGCAAGCCAATGAGTACTTGGAATGTACTCGCAAGCAACCCATGATTTGGTTCAAAGTAACAATGTAATTGTACAAGTAAGCAACCTAGCTTCAAGCTAGCTGAGATGTCCTAACAACTTGTGAGATATGCATCGATGAACATGGGTAACCTTGAGAACAGGTTACAGATATCAACACAAATAGAGTTTGGATCAATGCCATTTCATTCAATATGTCAAATCACCACCTTGACACAAATAGTTCTCTTCCACACACACATGCACTGAGATTGTAAAATTTCTGGACATAGTTTAAGTAGCACCTCCCAACTGTCCATGACCGTGGACATGACTATTCGAATAGTTTGACACTCTGCAGAGGTTGTGCACTTTACTCACAAGATCCGGGAAGCTTTCATGTCATCCACGATCCCGCGGTACCTCAAGTACTCGGGGGAAGCACCCGATCATTACCTTTCCCTAGATGACACTAACATAGGGTCCACTCGTTGATACACGGCCCTCATGTATAAGCAAAAGATCATGGGACTCTGCCCTTTTTCACTATCACGCATACACGAAGGGACCAACGGTGTGTCCGGTGCCCTGTGAAAACAGTCATGGCCGCCTATCCAAGCACGACCCGTCCCGAGAGTGACCTCAAGTCACCCCCGTCACTAGTAATGCGGGCACCATGCTAGTATCAGCCTAAGTAATCAATAATGCTCCGTCCTATAAAGGGGTAGAGTGGTTGCACATGTTTGGTTGGGACGGTAATCACACATAAATCTAATCCATCATTTTACACACACACCAAAAGCTCTCTTCGGTACGCCACTTCTTCCTCAAGTGGTGACCTTAGTTCAACATCTCCCAAGGGCATTAGGGGCATCCGATGGGGTTTTCGAAAGAATGTAACCACGAAGAGTTCATGGTACACATGCATCATTATGCATCAACTTGTCTTTTGACATTGCATTCATGAACAAGGTAAAGTCATGAGTAGGGGTATGCATCATGTGGTGGGTCACAACAAGTTTACCACCGTCATATTTCATCATCATGCTATCGGAAAAGGGTACCGATGAACAAGAAGGGTGTCATGGTCAAAGGGCTGCTTGCCTGCTCAGCAAAGTCTTCTGGGTCTTCAAAGTCTTCTGGTCCAACTCCTTCATCAACAACACAATCTATCGTCGCAAAATAATAACGAGAAAAAAATAAGGCAATAAAAAAAGAAAAACCAAGTTGCTCAGAAATATGTCAACTTATTTTTGTTAAGTACCAGGGTGAAAACTAAGGGGAAAATATCTAGTTTTGGATTTGGGGTAGCAGAATGGGGGAAATGGATCTTCAGAGGGGCTTAGTTATATTCAAATTTGAATTTGAATATGAATAGTACATAAAAGTTGTTTGGACATGAGTGAAAGTTATACCATTAAATAGGTAGGATTTTTACAAGATTTTAGGAACTTGAATTATTGCATTTGGATTAATATTTAATCCTGTGGAAATTTTACAAGCTTAACAAAAAATAAAAAGGGAAAGGGGCACTGTGCCTACTGGGACACGACAGCTGCAGCATAGCAGGCCCAGTCAGAGAGGCGGCCCAGCGCACTCGTGCATGCGCGCACGTCAGGTTTAAAACTGACGGGCAGGGCCCAGGCGTCAGCGAGAGGGAGGGGCGATGGAGAGGAGAGGCTGACAGGCGGGGCCCGCCTGTCATACCTAACCCCGAGTCCAGACGGCCGGCGAGCTCACCGGGGACGATGTAGGGCACGACGAGGTCGGGCGAGGGCACGGCTGGGCTCAGCGTAGTGTCGTCGTTCGGGTGGTGGTGGTTGCGGTCGTCGGGGTGGCTGGTTTGCCGGCGACGAGGAGGCACGACAGAGGAGGTTAGGGTGGCGGCGGTTCTGGCCATTTCCAGCAACTACAGAGAGGGGAAACAGGGGGCAAACGATCAGTGGTGTTCGGGGGTTCATGATCAAGGCAGAGGAGGAGTGGGGGAGGCATGTACCTGGCAAACTCCAGTGAGCCAAAGCAGCAGAGCTCGATCTCGACCTCGAGCTCGGGTTCTCCTGGAGGAGAGCTGAGGGCACAGGGGGCCGATTTGGAGTGGGTAGGAGCGAGTGGTGGTGAGGGAGAGGCTCGAGGAGGCTTTTAAGTAGGCGAGCCATGGCTCACCGTAGACCCTTGTGCCGGCGAGGTCGTTGTCGTTGCTGTGGGTCACGGGGGCGCGCGTGGACATGTCTGGGGTGCTCGTGGGTTTGGTCCAGAGCGAGGGAAAGAATAGAAAGGGATCAGGAGGGGCCAGAGGCGCCGCACGTGTGAGCGCGCTCATTGGTGCGCTCGGGCGGACGGCGCGCGTGCGAGCTGGGGCGAGAGGAGGGAGAAGGAGGAGGTCCGACCAGCTGTCGTGTCTCGGACGCCGAGGCACATCGTCGGGCATGCTGAGGAGGCCCGAGGTGGCCGGAGGTGGTTGGCAGGGGCGGCTATAGTGCCTGGCCGCACTGTAGCATGCTCTGGAGCGTGCAAAAGGCATGCCATGGCATTTTATATGCCTTGTGGGCACGACCACTGATGTCTGGCTGCCCTAGGGGGCAGAAAAGAAGAGGGGAGGGGCATTGGGTGCCCTGGAGATCCTGTAGGAGAGGAGTGGGGTTGAGAGAGAGGGGAAATGGGCTGTCCAGAGGGGTAAATGAGGGTGTTTCACCCCTCAATCATTGAGCAATGGCCAGGGGAAAGTTACTGGAGGTAGAAGAGGGACAGAAGTATCTGTGGTAAAAAGTTGAGGCCATGGAGAAGAGTGGAAGAGGTCAAAGTATTTGTTTTGGTAAAGTGGCAGAAGGTGTTTGTTGTTGGCTTGGGTAGGTAAATGAATTCCATTTGGCATGAGACTCCACATGGTGAAATGGCACATATAAATAGGGCCTTCCACCAATTTTGAGCTTATTTGGGCAAATTTCACAACGTCACTTTTGTAAACACTAGAAATCAACAAAAATGGACTTGCTTAGATCTAGCTAAGCTAAACTCTTCTCCTTGGTGCACCACTTTGTGTAGTGTCATCATTTTGGGTTCAGAGCATGCCCACAAAGGTTGAGAACAAAATAAGAAAGTTGACAATGTAAAGTTGTTCAAATTCGATTCTAGACAGAGAGGGTTTTTAGGCACTTTGATCAATATATCATTTTCTCCAACTTGTGCCATTTGGTCTAGATGCATAATTAGACCATTGGAGCATGTGCACCAAGTTTGAGAACATTTAGACATGTTTGGCAATGTAAAATTGCTCAAACTTCAAAATGGACAGATATGGTTTTGAGGGGATTTGATGATGTTATATTGTTCTCCAAGACATGAGACTTGGCAAGATCAACAAATAGGGCACTTGTGACCTGATAGAATTTTCTCGGAATTTTTAGAGACTATTTCCTTTATAAATATTTCAAAATCTTGAAATATCCAAAAAGGGTTTTTGAGGGGTTCGACCAATATTTCGAACATGACCATGTGTTGAAACTCTTATATATGGAAAATATATGTCCACCGAGTTTCCCTACATTTTTACAAATATTTTTAAAGTATTAAAATAATTTTAACCTATTAAAGACCATTTCTGGCCTAAAGAAAAAGCCTTTAAATAAAATAGCAGAATAAATTTTAAAATTATATTTTTGTGGTTTTTGGGAGTCCTATACCTAATAGGAGTCAAACATACTCTTTGAAAGATTTTTCATACCCCAAATCAAGTACTTGTAGTGCAAACTTCAATTTAGGGTTTTTTTGGAAAACTAAATTTAGAAAATGCTTTTTGGCCAAATTATTTTTGTAAGAAAATTCTATATTGCACTATACACATGGCATGATCACTGGGCAGAAGTTTGGGGCAAGGAGGTGAAGTATAGAAGGTGGAGTTGTGTTGACTCTAAAGAGCACTTGAAAATCACAGAGAGAAAACCAGCTCAAATAAAAATCCAAATAATGCAAAAAAATTTATCAAACCACACTTTATCATGATTTATTAGCTTAAGTGTTGTTTAACAATTAAACTCCATTATCCATTGGTTGATACTCATTCTGCATAGGTCCAGATGCTTAGCACCGTTTCCTCCTGGGGTCACCAATGTTTATTTGCTAATTAATAGCATTGCATGCAATGAACTATCCATTGCAAGTCATTAAAAGCATGCACACCTCTCATCTCTTATTGGTTGATATGTCAAGAAACAAGAAACAAGGTAGAAGTTAATGCACCGCGCCTAAGTGTTTTGGGACTATTTGGTTTTCGTGAGATGACTTACACACCTAGACAGAGGGAGTAGTATTTGCCTTTCTAAAGATTTCAACAAGTGACTAGACTACACCGTGTGCAGTACTCCCTCCCTTCCGGTTTATAGGGCTCAAATCTCAAATCTCTTGAACCAAGGCATTTTGCGATTGGAGGAATGTATCTCGTACTTTACAGAACTACCCTAATTAAACTCAAGCATTAATTACGTAGTTCTCTCGCTTTCCTCTCCGCCTTGGTCGCGGTGCACAATATTGAGCACTCCTATATGACTAGCCGCTCTATCTACATGCGGGAAATTTCAAAGCATCCGGGCCCACGTGCCATCCACCAAATCACAGCGAGGTGCTACAGTCGAAACTCACCTGTCACCCCAGTGTGGCCGTCATGACCCATCATATCACAAAACCCACACCTTTACCAGCAGTGGTAAGGTGGCCTCCAAGTTGGACTGGACGAAGCAACCATCATTTCACTGGAACGCTCGTTCAAGCCCTTTATTCCCTTTCTTGAAGAAAACCTCACTCCAGGCTACTCACTTCTGCCATTTTTCTTCTGTACCGACGAAGGAAAGGTGTGTGAATCAGTTATGCTGCTATATTTTCATTCCAAGAATCTTCTTTTTGCGAAGCACCGACCGATTCTCATCTCCTATTCTTTTCCCGTTTTTTTGCGATTGTGGTTTCCTTTTGATTTCTTTTTGTTTGTCAATTCATTGATGGATCCTGGAGCACTAGGCAAAGAGTTGCCGGCGGACAACCCACAGGAGATAGCAATCTCCAGGAAGCGAGCACCGACCAACGAGTTGACCATGTTGGCGGGCCAACCCATGGAGACGAAGAACTCCAAGAAACAAGCACTGGCCAAAGAGTTGAGGACGTTGGCAGACGAACTCCTCAAAGAAAGTTGGAAGAACATCAAGGGCCCCACCGTGCCTACCCCAGGAACTCTGATTGCCACCTATGTGATGCTCAAGACCGAGTTTGAGGAGATAGTCGTCGTTGAGAAGCAGTATTCCGCTGGCAAGGTGATGGCCCCCATCGAGGACGAGGAGATGGCCCCCGGAGGGATGAGTTCCCCCGGTGAGCTGCACATGGTAAAAAATAATGGCTTATTACCATAGTTGTGGTTTTTGATTATTTGCAATGTGCTTGCTAATATGTTAGGGTTGTGCAGGTGCCGGCGGACGTCCTTGATGATTTCGATGTCGTGGCCCGTCCTGTTGGCATCGCCTCGGAGATCGATTCCGATGTCGCTGTCCATCCTGTGGACATCTCCCCAGAGATCGATTTCGATGTCGCGGTCAGTCCTGTGGACATCGCCCCAGAAATTGATTCCCATGCCGTTGTCCGTGCTGTGGTCATTGCCCGAGAGATCAATGACAAGAAATAGTTGGTCGCGCTAATCCTTCAGGGTAGTTTGCATTACCCTATGTTTAATTACCAGAACAATGCGTGTTATCAAACCATCTTAGGGCTAGTGCACTGTCTTGTGTGGGCGGATCTTGCTACTTCTGTTTGATAGTGAATCATGCGATCAATCATGCGAACCCTCTCATAGTTATGGAAACAGATGTATCCTCACCAGCTTTTGATGTAATATATGGCAGGCTTAGATGTAAGTTTGAACTATTTATCATATCAGCAGGGCTTGTTTGATGATTCTTGGTGTTAGTAGGCTAGCTACTGTGCGAGCTATAGTACTTGCAAAACACTCACCGAAGAGAAACGTTGGGGCTGATGAGCTCGTGATACGCTTATACATATCCCTCGTCGATCGACCAATAGCCCTAGCTCCTAAAATTGTAGGCTTAGCAATCGGTCAGACAATAGTCGACATACATTCATGCCTCATTTGGTTCATAGGGTAGGAAAATCGTAGCAAAAGTACAGAGAACGTGCAACACAAAATCATAGCAGTGCAGAGACGTACTCCCTCCATTCCAATATAGATGACCTAGGCGGGCTAGTTTGGCCTAGTGGGTTTCAGTGATATGATGTGGTACAGTGCCGTCCAGTCTTCGCGTGTAGTAGTTGTATTGCGGGTACAGTAAGTTTTCTTGAAGAAGCGGAATTCAATGAAGTCATGATGGTTCCTTCGTCCGAACAACTTACAGTGGGAAAGGTTGGGCCTACGATACGACTGGGGTAGACCAGGATAATTTTGTGCATGGTAGGTGGACAAGGATGGTCGACGTCCCACATGTCGGCGAATGAAAGTATTCTTTCCGATATAGAGGACGAGCAACGAGTATTCATTGTTTATTTTTGATGAAAGCTATTGTCTCCACTTTTACAACGGAGGAGTGTGAAACACGGCAGCCCAGTGAACTTGGCATGTGCACCACTCCCTCCTTCCTCATGTAATGCCCAGGTTACAGCTTTTTCTCACTTTCTCTCTATCTATTTCCTCTCAAATGTTTTTTACCTTTCTTTTTTAAGACACAATTGTTTTTATGCCTTTTTTTAGAATTATTTTTTATACCTAGGAGCACATGTAGAGACGGGCTCTTGCAGAGCCCACTCCTTGACTTTGTCAATGCCTCTCTCTCCTCCACATAAGGAGTACTTGCTATGCATGCATGTGGCGAGCAGCTAGCGTCTTGAGAGGCCAGGGCGGTGAGAGCGGGCTCCGGAAGCGGTCCGGATTCCAGCATGGCCCACCTCACATTATCACCATATATTTCTTAGAGTCCGTGCGTGGCGGGTGGGGGATCTCTTCTCCCTCCCAGTTTTTCTCTTCTCAGGCAATGCCCGCCGAGCAATTAGATTTCGGCTATCGACGGTTTATTCAATTATGGTCCCACATGTCAGTGAAATTGCAAGACAACACGTGTCCCCTGTGGTGAGTGGCGTGCGAGCCGGACTGTCGGGGTTGCGACGCGTACGAGTCGTAAGTGTGCCCCCTTTTCCTTTAGAACTTGCGAAGCGTAACATTCTTGCGCGATTGATCGATAGAAATCTAGAACAAAATGACGAGGGCAGTGCTTTACCGCTCGTTAGGCGGGCTAGTTCGAGTGATATGACGTGCTACAGTGCCGTCCACTTGCTCCATTTTTATGTAAGCAAGAGTTTACACTCTTACATGGGAGGAGTGCGAAACACCGCGGATATGATTTGGATCGAGGGATAACTATTCCCTGCCAAATAATGGAGGATTGTTAGAGATTATAGCATGATAGTTAGGGCATCTCCAGCGCTGGCCCTCAAATTTACATCGGCATCTGTCTGAGGACACTCATGGATGCCATCCAATGCTGCCCGCATACCTTTCGACAACTATATGAACTAACTGGACAAAATTCATGCAAACAAAGCGAATTTCAGATTAACCGGATGAAGTTCATTACATTCCGAAAACTTGTCCCACAAACTGGACGAAATTCATTACATATTTCGCACAAACCGTACTAAAACGTACTGTAAACCTAATCTAAATGATCACTGGCGCCCGACCACCATTTCCGGCCATGAACCCGAGAAAGCCGGCCATTGCCTTTGCCTCCTCCTCATCCGCCTCGATAACCTCCTCCTCTGGATCACAAGGTTCTGAAGATTCCGTCTCCACGTCGCCGTCAAGCGGCTGATCGGCCGCCGATGTTTACCCCACCAAGCTTGGCGTCGACTGAGTGGAGTCGCGGTGGCCTTCCCGGGACCAGAGCGGCAGCGACCTACCGTGTACTACTCTTCCTCGCTGCCGGCTGCGCCCGCGCACGCGCGCCATCTTCGTGGTCGTGGCGGCGGAGGGCGGCCGGGGGGAGGGGTGCTGGCGATCTCCTTCATTTGTTCCTGCGACAGTATGTCGAAGAGAGCTTTGGAGCGCGCCCGGAGCAGAGGCACCGATGTCCCTCGTCTGCTCCTGCGACAGTACGTCCAAGAGAGCTTCAGAGTGCCAGGAGTCCATGGTTGAAGTGGTGCCGACAGAAGGAAGGGACCGGAGGAGAATAAGTGTGGGTCTTTGGCTGTGGCTGGGAGCTGGGGCTCAAGTTAATATAGCGGGAGAATGGCAATGAGCCGCTGAAGACGGATGGACAACTGGCGCCGAAGTAGTTTTGTCGGGCGTGAATGCGGACGCTGCTTCAGTGACTTAACTGCAGATGCGTTTGGGTTACTGAAATGTGGGCCCAACGGGAATTCGGACCGCATGTCAGTGACACACCAATTGCACATGCAGTTAAGTCTGGTGAATGCGGCATTGACATTCTGGAGAGACGATGACCATTTCAGGCGGGAAGCGCATGCTAGCGATGGAAGGGGTTTCGGTGTGCAGTGGCACTAAGATCGGTCGCTCACGATAGTACATACTCTGTACCATACTACCATAGTACCCTCTCTAGCTTTGGCTGTTTTATAGATTGTCATTGTGATGGACGATATACATTAGCAAGGCGGTCTGAGTATGGCCGTTGGTGTTGAGCCAGGTGAATACATGCTCGGCGTTCGTGTAGGCCTCCATCAAACATCTAAACAGTAATGTCAGGCACCGCCGGGGCGTGCATGTCATGGGCTCGCCGTTTGCGTTGCGCCATGAGTAGAACTTTGATTTAGAGGGTGACATGCATGCATTAGCTTGCTTTGACAGCATGAGCGTGAGTGTATGACGTGAAGTATTTCATTTTCATTTGGCTAACGAGGGTGCGTTGTAGCGACGAGTCCGTGGTTTGATTCCCCACATACGCATGATTTTGGTTTTTACAGTATTTATTTCTCCATTGAAAGGGTAGGCCCACGTAGATAGATAAAGAACACAAGCTGATGAGGCGCATGCGGACAGTTTGACTGGTCAACCAGACAAATACGGAGCTATACGCTAAGCCAGTGACCGTATAATCACCATATCTCGTATACAATGATCAAAGTGAGCTATCAAGACAAGTTCGATGACCGCCAATGCATTTTACACGGTAATAAATGACCAGGATTGAAGGGGAATCCAAATTTGCTTCATCTTTTGTCCTTGAGCTCTTGACAAACCAATGCACTATATGGTTGTCCAGCCACTCCACCCTAGAGCTCTCACTAAGCGTCGTTCATGCCACCACGCCGCACACTAACCGGTAAGGCAGCGATGGCATCCCGCCATGCCGAGTTCCTCGCCGCCCACGACTGCACACAAGATGGTAGGGAAGTGATGGCATCCCGCCGTGCCGAGTTCATCGCTGCTCGCGACCTCACAACTATATGGGAGGAATTTGAAGATGCCAAGGCTGAATGGGCGGTAGAGCAAGAGGCGGCCAAAGCCACACAGAGGGAGCGGAAAAGTCAGAAAGCACTCAAGAAAAGAGAGGCCCGCCGCCGCAAGAAAGAAAAGGACGCATGCGCTCCTGCGGAGAGATTGGCGGACATCCAAGCACAGTGGGGTGTCGCCGACAAAGCCGGGAAGGAGAACGACGGCGTCTGGCCAGCATGTGAGAAGTAGTAGTACTAGTAGTTAGTGTGTGTCTCTGTGTCTGAGTATGAGCATGTACCAGTACTACTAGTTACTACTGTAGTTTTTAGAGCAAATTACTAGTACATTAGCCTAGACTAAATGAAAAAATTCCTATCCTAAGCATCAAATGACATCTCTTTCTGTATAGGAATTGAGATGCATGTCATCTCACTTCCTATGATTTTCATATTCCTATCCTATGAATGAAAGGAGGCCTCTGTTGGAGTAACTACTGTAGCTAGTAGTACTACTGGTACAGTAGTTTTCTTCAAGAAGCGGAATTCAACGAAGTCATGATGGTTCCTTCGTCCGAGCAACTTCAAAGTGGAAAGTGGGCCTATGATTTGACGGCTCATTAGTCATTGTTACTGCAGCGTGACGACCTGGGTGACTCTCCCTTGGAGTTCTGCGTGCATGGCAAGTGGACCAGGATGGTCGACGTCCCACATGTTGGCGAACAGAAGTATTCTTTCCGATATCGAGGAGCAAGGAAACCGCATGGTATAGTATCACTACTGATTGGTTCGCAAAAAAATTGTAATAACTGCCGATTTATAATTATTTTTAATTTCTGATGAATGCTAGCGTTTCAACTCTTATGATGAAGGGTGCCAAACACGACATGTGCTGGATGTCCCACACGTCGGCGAAAGGAGCAGGACATGAACAGCGTGGTAGAGCCCAGCGTAAAAAAACAGCGTGGTAGAGCGTCTCCACTTCTTCCACTTCTGGGTCGGATACCACACGTAGTAGTACTTAGTGGTATGAATGATACAAAGTGCGACCTGGAGAGAAAGACACGTCTAGTTGGAAGGTCTCGGGGCAAACACGTAAACAAATATAAAAGTTAATATGTGCCTCCAACTAATATAGTAGTAGTAGAGTACTTAGGCACATACTCCATAACATCACCGTGCATTGCACGTACAACATTTAGTGGTAGTACATAGTACAACATTTAGGGAACAACTATGCTATGATGAGAACGCAACGAAACACACCCGTGTTGAGTTGAGCATGCATGAAGAGGGAACAACTATGCTGAGACGAGAACGCAACCAAACACACCCTATATGCCACGCATGTTCATACCATTAGTGCATTTCTACTTCACTTACTGCGCTACATTACTCAGGTTCGTACGTCCACTCCTGGGTACATGTCCGTCTCGTAGTTCCACTCCCACGTGTTCTTCATATAGATGGAACGATCCTTGCATAACACGTGCACCTTGATGCTAGATGTCTCGCGTGTTGGCAAAAGGATGAACAAAGCTCACGTAAAAAAAATAGACTGGAAGAACATAGATTCCGGACGACCGAGAAGGAGCAAGGAACCTCGTGGTGGAGCATCTACACTCATAATATTTAATATTATTCAGCGATATAAAATTAACCAATCATCTCCACAGTGGACTGGAAGAGTACAAAACACGGCAGCCAGTGTAGTTACATCATACTAGTGCATGGCTAACCCACGCTATCACCATATTTCTTGGCTTCCGTGCGACACCTATCTCTAGTAATCCAGCAGCCTGTATCGCTTCTCCCTCCTCGTCTCTATCAAAGTGCGGCGGGCTGGCGTTTCTGCCGTCTATTGAGGTCGGTTAACTACCACATGTTAGCGACATGCCAAGAGCATTCTAAAAAAAATCCTTTCACGTTCGGTTTTCAAAAAGAAAAAAAATCCTTTCACATACGAATTTGCCTGTATGCTTTGAGCAAATTGCATGTCCTATACTGCTCCTGTTTGATACTCTAACTTAGCTAGAGGTTAGACTAACTCATGACTAACCCTGAACTAACTGTAGCCAAAGAGGTGTTTGGGTGACAGGGTTAGATTGACAATAAATGCACTTCATGGAGAGAGAAAAGTGATTTTTTAGTGGTCCCAATGAGAACTATCTCCAGTTAGCACCTCTTGGGTGGGATAATTTGTTTTGGTGGCTTCGGTGCAACTTGCTCCAATTTAAACCCTCATGCTTGGATACTTTAGGGCTATTTGAGGCCCAACTAGCTCAAACTAACTCTAACCCATGGATCCAAACAGGGCCTATGGCCAGTCTCGACATGGAGCAGTCGCGTGCACCGGGAAGTGGCGCTCTCTCGACCGTCGCGCCACTTCAAAGCCGGCACCAGTGAGAGGTCACCTCCGCTCTGGCTGGGCATTAATGCGGCACTGATGCTCCAGGGCGACGCTGACCGTTTCACGGGGAAGCGCGTGCTGGCAAGGGAGTATAGGTTTTGAACCATTTCAGGTGTAGTACTGGTACTTTGCAAAACTACTAAATTATTGCACTCACTTTCCTAAGAAATTGTGGTAAAAAACGTTACTCCAGAGCCTTCTTCCCTTCTCCTTTCTCTTCCACCGCCCGCGCACGTCCGCGGGAATCGACCGGTCAACCCTTATATAGGAGTGCTAGCACAAAAGGATGCATGCATGACCACTAAAATTTCCATATTAAAGCGCCGCTCCGGCAGGAGTATGGCATATGTTGTTACCTTCGGCCGACCCATGGCTACCGGGCGACGGCGACCAGAGAAGAGGCGGCGGGAGGGGAATGAATGCAGCTACTGTTTTGGTTTGCCTTCCGGCTTAAATAAATGCGCAGCATCACGTGTACCCGCGGGTGCACAAATTGTAACATACGTGTCTGCTTAAGTGGGCGTCACGTAACTGGTGTGTGTGAGAGAGAGAGAGAGAGAGAGAGAGAGATTCTAAGATACAGAGTGCGTGTGTGCGACTCTACTCTTCGGACATGTACTCAACCTTTTGCATCAGGATATAAGTATAATGGTATTTACTTTAGCTAGTGATTTACGTGGCCATGTTAACATGGTTGTGTCAAAAAAATGTCACTTCCTGCTCGTGATTTGCGTTATATAATTACAAGCAAGATTCTCGTGCATTGGACGGAACATCAATGTATTTTTTTACAAAACACCTGTTGTGATTAACCCATGCAGGAGTAATCCCATGTGTAAAAACTAATGATATCTCGAGAATTTTATCGGAAAACTGGTATCTCGAGAATGTCATCAAAAAAATGAAAGATGAGAGATAAGGCGAGGAGGAGTGGAGCGTGGTGGTGACTGGTGGTCGGAAAGGGAGGAAGTGCATCGTTGCTCTGTTCGATGGCGCCGAGGTAGCACGTCCCGACCTGCAATACACGCTGTTCTCTCTGACCAAGCTCTGGCACGGTAGGGCCTACGCCACCTGCTCGCAGACTCCGCCCGCCGCCGCTCACCTAGTTACATCCCGACGACCTCCAGGTATCCCCTCCGACCTTGCTCCACTGCCCATCTTTCCCACGTCGCCACATGTGGATCTTCCATAGTTCTTTACCCAAACGTAGCTCGTCCAACATACATTCCATATTGCATTATCGTCCTCACACAATTTTAGACAAACACAACCGTGTTTTTATCTTCCCTTAGGGCAAGGAATATGCTTCTTTTTTGTCATCGCATGTGTCATCAACTATTATTGTCTAGTAATTGTTTCCTTTCTACCTCTTTTTTGAAAACAGGGCTATCCATTTCACCTCGTTGCTATTGCGACCTTTTGGTGAACTGCACAAATCACTTTTTCTTAAGAGTGTTTTGTGCAGTTGTACAAAAATATCACACGGGCAACGTCTCTACATTTCAGTGCGACTGCACAAAGGGAGATTGGTTTTGCTCTATCCTCCTCATCCAACTCTGAGCCTATTCTTCTCCAACTAGTTAGTCTTAAGAGAGACTGCAAGGGTGACCGGCTTCTATTTGTGTGTTTATTGTTTCATCAGCAGTCCTCTATTATCGTAATCACACTTAATATCTTTGGAACAAGGACGCTCAGCTCTATTTTAGTGGAACTGCACAAAATGATCGGATTGTTGCATGCTCAGGACAACTACTTTTTTTCCCAACATGCCTTGTTGATTTAGACAGAGCTGGGGGGACGTTGCTGCCAATGAAAGCATGGATCAATTTTAATTTAAACCTTCTCACAACTCTGTCTTCAGTTGTGATGTAATTATTAGCTCTGATCTACTAACAATTGACATGCATTAGCAAGGAAGTTAGTTTTTTATTGTTTACGAAAGAGCATCGATGGCAAGACACGCGAAACAAAAGCTGAAAGCTCACACCATTGTACAATTTCATGTCACTGGAAAATTATTTGTATAGTATGTCAATTATGTAAACAAATGATGGAAGCTTGATAGCATTGCCAGAAGCCTCTTCGTCATCCGGGTCCATGTGCCATGCACAAAATTATACTCCTTCGTTCCTAAATATTTGTCTTTTTACAAATTTCAAATGTACATATTTTAGAGTGTAGATTCACTCATTTTGTTTCATATGTGTACTCCCTCCATTCCTAAATATTCTATTCGTCTTTCTAGAGATTTCAACAAGTGACTACACACGGAGCAAAATGAGTGAATCTACACTCTAAAATATGTACATCCGTATGTGCCAGTCCATTTGAAATCTCTAAAAAGACAAATATTTGAGTAGTCACTCATTGAAATCTCTAGAAAGACAACTATACTCCAGAGTATATTTAAGAACCGAGGGGGTAGTGCACAACCGCATGGGAGACTCAGCCCGGTCGTTGCGCCGCATTAATAGTAAGTAATGAGCAGTCAAATCGTAAGCCCCACCTTTCCCACTGTAAGTTGCTCTGAAGAAGCAACCATCAATACGCTCTTCTTTGAATCCGCTCATACTACTCCATCCTTCACTATTTATACAGCGCGCTTCAGAAAAATGAAAAAAAATCTTTGGGACCAAGGCGACTAGTGATCGGCCTGAAAAATAGCATTGGTAGTTATAGCACGGCATCTATTACTAGTGGGAATAATGCGTACACACATGCATGCAGTGCTTCCACCCCGGGTACACACATGCATGCACTTACTCCACTCCGTAGTTGTACAGAGTACGTGGAGAGAAAATTGTGGACTTGATTGTGGTTACCACGCCCTAATTAATTAAGCATTAAACCAAACGCGTCTAAAGTCTCTCTGGTGGTGGAAATGCATTGAGAGAAATGCATAATAATGAAGCGCGCCCTGTAAATTGTGACGGAGGGAGGAGTAGTATGAAGGTGCAAAACCAAGTACGCGTATGGCCAGTCGGTCAACGCACCTCCTCTTGTCATATCACTGACATGTGGGACAGGAGTGTGAGCAAACCGATCTCAATTGATGGCAAAGAGCCAACCCGCCGTTCCTTGAGAGAGACGAGGAGCGAGAACACACAGACGGGCTCGCATGGAGGCCAAGATATATTCGAGCATGGTTGGTTGATCGATATCATTCATTACATGTTCGGCTGCCGTTTTCCGCCCTTCTCCGGAATAAATGTGTACTTTATCAGAGATAAAAAAAGAGTATAGACGCTCCACCATGCGGTTCTAGTGGTAGTACTACTCGTACTACTACGCTTGGCTCTTCGCCTCTTCATGAAGTCGAACAATGATGGTACTCCGCATGTTGGGTACTACAGTGTATGCCTCTGACAATCTAACACCGAATGGACTGATGCATGTCCATCGAGGGTAGGTTGCATTAGTCAAAAGGCGTAAGCACGCTTCACCTTGTCCCGCAAGCTTCTCCTCGTTCTGCGAGTTGACGGGACACACCAAAAAGTAGTGCTAGTCCATACTCCCTCCTTTCCGGTTAATATGGCTTAATCTTTTTTGCGGGTAAATGAGAGAGCTTTATTCATATATAAGCATTCTTAGGACGATCAGCCAAGACACTGGTCACTAGGAAGCGAGGTACCCCGCAAAAAACGAAGTAGGAAGCGAGGTGTTTCATCAAGCCAACTCTCGGCCACATTCAAAGTGCAGCAAGCACGGTTCGCACGAAGATGCGCCGCAAGGTTTGCTGACCTGTTTACATGCTGAATAACAAAAAAAAGAGGAAATATTACCGAGCACTACTATTTGTAACAGGATATGAGCCAGAATTAAGCAAGAATTGTGGCGAGTGTTCCATGCCATCAACTTCCATTATCACATGCGAGAACCCTCGAAGAGAACCAAATGTGTTGAAGATTGCTTTATCACATTTTAAAATTATAATAAGAGTGCAGACGCTCCTCCATCCGGTTCCTAGTACTAGTATAGTACGTACCTTTATAGACTATAGTAGTAGTACTAGTACTAGTAAACTTTGCGCTTGGCTGTTCGCCTATTCGGGAAGTCGAACAATAGTAGCACTAATAGTATAGTGTATGCTTCTGGCAATCTGACACCAAATTAACTGTTGCACGTCCACCTCCTGAAGCTGGCCATAGTGGGGTAACATAAGTAGTATCATGCACTTGGGACTCACAAACATGCTTATGTGGCAGGCAATTAAAGAAGAGAGAGATGGTTATAGTAAGATAGGTAGATATAATAACATAATAAATGCGATACTACTATGTGTCATGCATGGCAATAAATGAGACCATCTATGATACTAATCTATGGTACTATGCACTATAGAGGTAGTAACATAGACTAGTAACATATGCATGTTACTAGTCGAAGTTACTCCCCACTATGACCAGCCTGAGCGAGGGAGAGCTTGCATTAGTCAAAAGTTTCTCCTTGTCCTGCGAGCCACCGCGCGCAAGCTTCTCACATCCTGCAACCTTCTCCTTGTTCGACAAGTTGACGGGACACAACAAAGTAATGCTAGCCCAAACTGCATGCTCTCTAGTGAATATGGCTTAATTTCAAACGAGATAAATACACTGTCTGTCACTGTATATTTGTAAAAATACGGTCAGTGGACTTCATAATACGCTCATTGCGCTCAATATATATATTTTCCGGTGTTTATACGGTCACTAACTCACCCTGACTGAGTATGTGTGTGCATGCATGTGTAGGTTGAGCACTTAGCGTGACCGTGTGTGTTTCGTCGTGTGCTCGGACATGCATGCATTAGGGCGTTGCGCGCATTTTTGCGTCCATGTGTATGTGTGACTATTGCATACACGTAGGGGGAGTACGTGTAGGGGCCACTAAGGAGCAGTCAAATCACGCAGTAAGTTAGTCGGAAGAAGCAACCATCATTTCACTCTTGAATGACACGTACGCAATATAAAATGGTTGATATGGAGAGAAAAAGAAAACCACTATATATACACTAGCAGGAGCCTAAGCAACAAGCCTGCTTGCTAAGAGCATCTCCAATAGCATGTGTATATTTGGATGTCTATATATTCATATAGACAATGGTCTAAAAATATTCCCTCATATACACATCCAGTTTTGCATCAGAACGTCTATATACAGGGACCATGACAGGTGGGCCGTTGCTGGGGAGAGGAAGAAATCATGACTACAGCTGAGTTTACACAACACCTTCACATTGTCCAGGCGTGGACATTGTCAAGGTCGATTTAGAGGATGTGTATATTTAGACAACCATATAGACAAGCTGTTGGATGCCTATTTTGGGCTCACGTCAGGGAAAACGAGTATAAACATCCATATAGACAAGCTATTGGAGATGCTCTAAGGTTGCTCTCTTCACAAGCATAGAACGACGGGCCTGATCCCGCAACTGGGGGAAGGGAACAATGTTCTGCGTAGACGCGGTCAGCATCGACGAGGGAGAAAACCCACAGTCGGTGTGTCCCAATCGGGGGTCACCGCGGTATGGGCCGATGCCGCGTCCCAACCGCCCTTCTAGCTATAGCCCGACATCCCAGATAGTCCATCTTCCTTTTGGAGCCAGCTTGCTCCACTACCGTAGCTCCATCTCCATGTCGATCTTTCTCTACTTCTACCGGCTTCTACTTGTGATGAGTTTATGTCTCATGAACTAGTGCCAGTACTATTATTCTAATCACACTTCTTCAATATCTTTGCCATCAGGGATGCTCAGGTCGATTTTAGTGGAACTGCACAAAAGCATTGTATGATCCGAGGGTGCCAGCCGTCTTTCCTTCGACAGGTTCTACCTGGCCAGGGAATTAAATCATGTTTAGGGTTTAGGGTTTAAGTCGTCGTGACCCCATCAGTAGTTTTTCTTTCGTACACGCTGTCACAACTTTTTTCTTTAGTTGTGATGTAAATATTGGCTATGATCTGTGAATCATTGAGATGCATCAGCATGCGTGTTAGCTTTCCTTTGTATTTGATGGAATGTTGTAACGGGGCAACCTTGGAATAGGAATGAAAAATGGAGTGGAAAGTTTCTGTTATTTCGGAGAAAAAATGGAAACGGAGAGAAACCAACGTTTCGTTTCGTTGGATCGCGCCATCGAGCAAAACCAACGTTTAAATCAAGTATGTCGTGTTTGTGTCTCACCCTCCTCCATTGCTCGACCCCACATGGTCGCTCGGCATGCCACTCACCGCAAACCAAGTATACGATAACTTTCCCACCTGCTTGTCAATGGATCGCGCCATGGAGTACTAGCACTACTGGAAGAGATTGACGAGTTGGGGGAGGAAAGCTAGCTGTAGCATGGACTCCCAAGAACTTTTTACATGCATGTTGTAGCCGGCTATTGCGACCTTTGAACGTGGAGCAGCCGCGTGCACCCAGAAGCGGTGCGGGCGACGCTCTCTCGGCTGGCGCGCCACTTCAATGCCGGCGCCAGTGAGAGGTCGCGTCCGCTCTGGCCGGGCATGAATGCGGCACTGACCGTTTCAGGTGGGAAGCACACACGGGTGATGAAGAGGGTTCGGGTTGTTCAGGACCGGCCCTGGCAGCAGTCCGAACGTGCGCAAACAAGAGATATTGTACGTTAATATTGCTGCGTATATAATTAACAACGTAAATAATGTGCCAGTTGGACAAATATGATTGGAGATGGAGATGGAAATGGAATTTTACGTAAACACGGATATGCATGTCTATGTCTATGTGTGGGCACGATGACTCTCGCGACATGGAAGCGGGGGCGTGTTTTTGATCGAGTTTTCTTTCTTGGTACGTTAGAAAATCAGTTTGTCTAATTCACATCTAGATGTTCTTTAAGGATACCACATCTAAGCTCCCACAAGTATATAATGTAGCAACAAGAAACAAAAGAAACTAGGACAAAAAAATAGACCACAAACAGAGTGGACATCAACTTAGATGTGACATAACTATGTCACATCTAGATGTGTCCTAGACAGACCCTTAAAAATTGTCCGCCAGTTTTCGTTTCTTTTTTCCGGGAACGCGCATATTCTATTTAAAACCACTGCTATAGAGAGATTTTTACTCCATTATATCCTCTTATTTGATAGAGTTTCTTGCGTCTCGCTCTCTCACCCTCTCCATATCAAAACAAGATGACAGTGTCCACTCTATCTCTCTCCTCACCGGTGGTCACAGATCTGGCCAAATCCCGTCTGTTGCGGGAGGTGAGGAGGTGCATCGTTGACGTTGTCGCCATCGGCAATGGAGGGAGCCGATGCACACCGTCCTCTCGGAGCCGGCGCTGGCGCGGACGAAGATCCTCCGCGCCCTTGTTCGCTGCCGTCGTGTGGGCAGATCCCGCCCGCCCGCCTAAACGACATCTCGCCCACCTGAGGTATAACTTCTTGTATTGGTCCAGCTCCCCAGGTCGCTGCGTGCGGGTTTTCTTCTAGGCGACTACTCCCTAGCTCCCCATGCATAGTAGCTAGGGTTCGTCGGCTGGTCCAACATCACCTACTAGTACTATTATAGAGGAAATGCCACTCGAAAAGTTGTCCTGATTTATGCCTCGGTGGAGGTATACATGTTGTTTCGACAAAAAGTACATGGTGGTTGTGTGGTCATTGTCCATATGGTGGTAGTACTATCACTGGTTAAATGAAGAAATGCTTTTTTTCTCGGGTATCTTGGTTTAGTTCCCATCAAGATATAATTATGATGCTTCTGTTTGTTGGTATACTTTTCATTAATTCTTATTGACAATTGAGATGTCGTTGCTAACCCTTTTTTATATTTTTGGAAACAGCGATGCGTGTCTCCATACCCGGGCATGTCTTCCTCAATTTTAGTGGAACTGCACAAAATTGGATGGCCATTGTTGTTCCGCCTCACTGTCCTCTGCCACGTGGTTCTTCCTTCCTCGAGCTTGATTACTGAGAAGAAACAGACCACAGTGAGGATTTGTCGAACTTCATAGGTGCCTCACCCAAACTTGATGCCAAATGGATGATGCATCACCACGATGACCTATCGATGCTCATGGTTGCGCCTCATGGTTGCGTCGGCTGGTGAAGCTGATCGATTTTCAATGAAAAACAAGCTGTCTTCCATCAGTGCTCTTTGCTTGTTACGCACAAAGATGATATCCTTCGTCAGTTCACCTTGGTTGCGTTGGAGACGCAGTCGTCTTTCACGTTGGTGCAATTTTATCACACAATTGGCTATGAACCAAATGTTTCCTCGAAGAAGGATCGACGTTGGTACTAAGAGCATAAGTTTTGTATTGATTTCTAAGCCTTCTCACAACTTTGTCTCCAGCTCCCCTATAATTTTATTTGTCCAGCTATTAACTTTGATTTAAAAAATGGTGTGGACTAAAAACCCGGATGGACGTAGTAGCCATCCATTTTTATTTACTCCGCGTATTAGATTTGACTGAAGTCAAACTTTGTAATACTCTCAAACCTTTCCGATAATTGAAATTAAAATTCTTTATTTGTACACACTCTCACACATTTCCGATAATTTGGCGCCTTTGTGGTTGTTCACTTAAGGGAGGGTAGTGTACCACACGTGAAGGACAGGAAGTGCGACCAGGACGCTTGGGCGTGGATCGTTAGTTCATCAGAAGTAGTACTAGTTTTATTCACTGTATGTTAAATAAAGAGTTTCGTTTTGTACTTACACAATTTAAAACGATTGTTATGGAGAGAATAAGAAAACCACTCCACTATATATTAGTCGTATACACATGAGAGTAATATATGGACGCAGCTTCATTGACCTAGTGCACCTGCCTTTGGGTTTATGACAGGTGGGCTCAAAATGTGGCTGCGTCACCTATCATACAGCAAAAAGCAGATGCAGTGAAGGCACCGGAGCTCAGTCCGTACTACATTAGTATATATATAAGCGGGAGCCTCAGCGCTTGTTCGCTAGGGTTTGCACTCTCCACACGCTCGCCGCAATACATATATGTTACACGCTGGAGGCTCAGCGTTCATTTGCTGGGGTTTGCTATATTCACAGTCTCTCACCCTCTCTTCACCAGATCTAAACAAGACTCCATTGGCCTCTTGTTTCTCTCTGCCCCCTCACAGCTGGTGAGGGAGGCGTCCGTATCCCGTCGCACCGGGAAGGGGAGGAGGTGCAGCGTAAACTCTATCGCCTTAGGTGAGGGAGGCAATCCACTGCCGGCTGCGCTGTTCTCTTTCACCCAGCGCCTGTGCGGGAGGGCCACCAACCCCTTCTTCCTCACTGCCGTACGTAGTGTGGGTAGATCCGGCCTCCCGTAGCACGCCTTGCCACATCCCGACGACCCTAAGGTATAAGTTTCTTTGAAACCGTTGTTGCTCTAGCTGCATGTGGATCTTTTTCGATCTGTAGTCGAATCTAGGTCTTGGTTCAAAGAGGAAAGAAAGGTGCGGTGGGGTGGAGCATGAATCTAGGACGTGGTTCAATGAGGAAAGGAGGGAGGAAAAGTAGTATAGACTGGCTATCCAGCCGCTTTGTTGGTCGAAAAGGGAAAAGCGGGGTAACCCAGTACACACATCTGTAAGGAACTAATCTCTTTGTTGAAAAGGGAAAGAAACTGGGGGGGGGGTCGGGTAGTTTGTGCAGGACTAGATTTGCTGCCCTCACATAGGAAAAAAGTTCAAAGAGAACAAATATGGGACCAACACAGATATGCTGCTTGGCTACATACTCTGCATCACCCATTTATACGCATGGATGCACATGGTGCGAGCATGTGCCATACAACTATTTTGCTGTTGTTAATCTAAGAATGCCACCGGAAAATTGAAGCAATGCCACTGTTAAAAGTAAATTACATTTTTTAACAAATGTTGTTTCAAGAGAATGTCTCTGTTAATATGAATCAATGAACCGTTTTAGAAATGCTACTATCGTACTTTGTTTTCCATCCAAGATAAGTTAGATGCTTCTTTCTGTCACCGTTTGTTTCATCCTCCTTTATCGGCAAGTAATTGTTTCCTTTTTTTCCTCTATTAAAACAGGGGTATCGATTCAACATGTTGCTATTGCGGCATTTTGCTTCGCTACACGAAACACTTATGTTTTAAGAGTGTTTTGTGCAGTTCAACTTGAATGTCACACCAGTGACTTTGCTTAAAATTTTGGTGGAACTGCACAAAAGGAGATCGAGATTTGTTTCCAGTCTTCGTGGCGAGTTGTTTCAAATCTTGGTCTTAACCACATGATGTGCAGTGTGCTTTGAGATGTTGTGCTACTTGTTTTGGTACTGTTTTAAATAAATGTTTAATTGAAGCTATTGTATTGTTGTCTTTTCCCATTAAGTAGTGAACAAAAATGGGACCAACCCAGACATGATGCTTGTTGCTTTGTTACAACAAATTCAGCATCACCCCCTTTATAAGCCAGTAATTGATGCCACTCTCAGAATTAACTACTGAATCTTATTTCAAAACTGCAACACTTGTTAGGGATTGGCGGGATTACCATTTTTGTGGCCGCATGTTTCATCCTCCTTTATTAGCCAGTAATTGATTCCTTTTTTGCCTCTGTTTAAACAGGGATATCTATTCAACTTGTTGCTATTGCGACATTTTGCTTCGCTACGCGAAACACTTTGCTTGATTTCAGTGCAACTGCACAAAACGAGATTGGATTTCCTATTCGTGTTGGCAGATTCGTATTTTATCCTGGTGTTCTCATGAAAGGTCAGTACAGGCCTTCATCCACATGATTGTGCAGTGTGCTTTGAGATGTTGTGCTACTTGTATTGGTACTGTTTTAAATAAATGTTGAATTGAAGCTATTGTATTGCTGTCTTTTCCCATTAAGTAGTGAACAAAAATGGGACCAACCCAGACATGATGCTTGTTGCTTTGTTACAACAAACTCTGCATCACCCCCTTTATAAGTAGATGGAAGCACATATTGTTGTTGCGCCCACTCTCCCCTGGAACTGTTTATGCTTTTCGTTAATCTAATGCCGCTGGTAAAATTAAGCAATGCCACTCTCAGAATTAATTAACTACTGAATCTTAGTTCAAAACTGCAACACTTGTTAGGAATGGTACTATCCTGCTTTGTAGTTCTTTCTACATGTTTAACCAAGGTATTGTTAAGATAATGTCTCTGTTAAAATGAATCAGTTGCATTGTTTTAGGAATGGTACTTTTCTGCTTTGTCGTTCTTTATACATGTTGAAACAAGGCATTGTTAAGATAATGTCTCAGTCAATATGAATGAATCACACTAATGGAGAATTGCTACTGTCCTGCTTTGTTTCCCATTAAGACAAGTCATCAATCGTTATTTCTTAGTAATTGTTTCCCTTATACCTATTGTTGCTTACAGGGATATCAAAATTAAAGCTCGGTTTTATTCCGACTTCGATTTTAGTTGAGATGCACAAAAGGAGCCAATGTGTCCAAGGCAAACTGCTGCATTACTGGGTCCAGTTGGTGGTTCCACTTTGCAGAAAGAAGCAGTCACTGTTTGTGGTACATTACAGAAGGAATGACCGAGAATCTTTAAAGAGTATTATTAGACACCGGTGACATGACTAGTCTGCAGAGACCATTGGCAATTTAACAACACGTGGAGTGCCCTGGGCAAAAAGTGCTCAAACAAGTACAAGAAGCTACGACAGGACTCCACGATCATTGGCATTACATATTTTGAATGGTAAAAGCTTGTCAAAGTTTAATCATTGATGTTAGCAAGAAGACGTTAGTTTAATATATTGGAATTGGAAAACCTTGTCAAATTTTGCTCATTGGTGTTATCCAGAAGACATGCATTTGATATTTTTGAGTGGGACGCCCTTGCTGTGAGCAGCATCGAGTGTTTTTTCCTATTCTTGTGTTCAATTTGGAAGTAAATGGTTACTCTGCCGAGATATTCCTGTGTTAAGAGTTTGTTCTGAACATTGTCTATGTAATGCCAGGCCTTGTGTTTGATTGCAAAGTTGAGCTTGGAATGTTGTGGCATGCGACATCACGACCTGTTCATCGTGCCACCTAAGAATAATGCTTCGTATTGTTTTGCATGTCGATCTAATGCCAGTGATTTTCTTGTTAAGAAGATCATCCTCTTCTATTGTTTCCGTGCGTAAGAAGGTCATCGTGTGATGTTTCATTCATAGCCTATACGACATGTCGGGTAGGTTAGACATGAAACCATATGATCTTCTGACCAACTCATGATATTAGGTCGTGATTGGATCGTCGTTTTCCAACAAAAACCGCTTGTAAAACTGACGCTTTTAAATTAAAGGAGATGGTCTAGGGCGAAGGCGCCTAGTTGGTCGATTTCGACTAGTAAAATATCGGAAGTACTTCACACACAATAAATACGTTGAATGACACTCGGACGATTGCTAATCCAGTTGTTAGCTGCTGTTTCAGCCTTGCCCATGGATGGCATGATACGCACGTCATGCATGTATCGTCTGGTAATGTCATCCATATAGCAGTGCTCGTAAAATATACAGTGGTCTCTCAAATTACACGTGTAACCCGCCGGTTTTACTTACAGACCTCGGGCCCTCGGTTTCGTTACGCCTGTATTTTACGCGTTGTTTCCGGTGACGAGTAAATTACACTTGGTTAATACAGGTTTGAAATAAACCAGAGCTCCCAAGCACGGCCTTACCATTTCATGACGTCTTAGTTTCTCGAAGGTGCTCATAGGTGTCCGATGATCCTGGCTTCCTGACTGAGCAGCGGGCGCTGTATCAGACCTCTGTAGGGCCCATGAGGCCCCCTTCGTTGTCCTTCGAGTTGTTGCGCTCGCCATGGCGCCGAGCATTGTTAACATGGTCAATGAACATGAGGATTCAGGAGATGACTTTATTTTGACTGGATGACACCAGGGACCCACTAGGCCATAGCCGTACGTACGCAAGTGCCTCCTTATTATATACAACTATATATTTTTTGCTTTCTCCTGGTTTCCTAACATCACGGTCCCATACGATTGTCAACCTATGTAGTCAATATAAATGAGAGAGTTGCACAAGGTGCGGCCGACAGCTGGGAACAAGCAGCTCGAGCAGTATTTGTGTTTTTGAGGCGTGAGGACTCCAGAGTTTTTCTTGGCGATGATTTCGTTGTTGTTCAAAGGAGAGCAGGGTATTAACTGGGCAGGTTGTGGCCCGTCTAGTCCAGGCCAGATATCCAGCTGAGATACTAATTTTTTCAAGATGAAAATGGCTAGCCCAGCTATACGTCTTTTTGAAGAATACCCAGGCAAGGTCAACTTGTTATTCTCCGCCCCGCTGGGCTGCAAATCTTTCCTAGGAGGGATGCATTAGGCTTAACAGGAAAGTGGGCTTTAAAAATAATAAATGGGATGTAATTATAAAAACTGGGAAGTAACTATAAAAAAATGCACCAAACACGCAATTAGTTTATAAAATATTATTTATGGATTTTGAAAATCTTAAATTTTCATTGTTGCACGCGTAATGTTTCGTTGGATTTTTACGTAATACAAATTTATATTTAATCTGACTAGAAATTTCAGAATAAAAATATTTTGGATCCCATCAAAATGTGGGAAATTTTATTGAGTTTTGTCTTCAATGGTTGGTGGAAATGCATCAAAATGGGCTGTACTTTTAACAAACTATAAATGGGCTGTTGTAAATTCCATTAGAATTCAAAAATGGGCTGTACATTCTTACAAAACGCAAATGGGCTATAAGTTCTCTGCCACACACTTGTGGGCCTACTAAGTGACGTGTCCCCTAAAAAAAATAAGTTGACACGTATGCAAGGCTTCGTCAACTTATTATAGTCAACACACGGTTCTAGCAGCTGTAGCCGTTGGATGTCTATCCAACGGATGTCGTGCTTCTTCTTCAATCTCGGATATTCTTAGTTTCGGCCGCCCAAAAAATGATTCCTCCCGCTGACATCTAGGGCGCACCGTTTCGGAGGGTGACCTATGGGCCTACTAAGTTGGAGCGTACCAAGGGCTTTGTCAACTTAGTCGATATAAATGATTCTAGATTCAGTGACCGTACGATGTCCATCCAATGGCCGTAGTGCTTCTTCAACCTCTGGTCTTCTTGGTCCTACCGCCCAAAGCAACGCCGGTCGTGCCGCCTGCTCCTGCCTCCCATGGCCAGCTGTGCTGCCGCGGAGGCCTCACCACCCCCACACTACTCCCACCGCTGGCCAAGCCATCCCTCCACTCACCCACACCCCCTGTTATTCTGTGGCGACGGTAGCCTCACAACGCAGCCAAACCAGTGAACCCTCGTACTCCTCTCCGCGCGGGCTTCCACTGCTTTGTCTTCCACGGCTCCGTGTCGTCCCCTTCCTAGGCGTCACCGTCGTCCACCGCTCTGGTGCTCTAGGCGCGGCGCGGTCAACGTGGTCAACGAACGACTTCCATCGCTGGCTGCTCCTGCCTCCCGTGGCCGGCTGTGCTACCGCGGAGGCCTCACCGCCCCCTACTATTCCCACCGCTGGCCAGGCCCTGCGGCGTCAACAGCCTCACACCGCGGCCGAACGAGTGAACCCTCATACTCCTCTCCGCGTGGGCATCCACTGCCGCGTCTTCACCGGCTCCGCGTCGTCCCCTTCCTAGGCCTCGCCGTCGTCCACCGCCCTGGTGCTCTCGGTGCGGCGTGGTCAACATGGTCAAGGAATGACTTCCATCGGACGTGGACTGTACATGGAGAGGCTGACAGCTGGGTCCATGGCCGCAGCAAGGAAGTGCCTCCTTATTACGCGGAAAATAATGATTCCTCCACCTAACAGCAGGGACCCACCGGACGGGCCACCGTATTTCGTGAAAAAACGTTTCCCTCCTGACTGCTGGGACCCACCAGCTACACCTTCGCACACAACGAAGTGCGTCCAGGCAAAAAAAATGATTCGCCCCCCTGACTGCTGGGACCCACCAGCTACATCTTCACACGCAAGGAAGTGCATCCGGGCAAAAAAACCAAAACAATTCGCCCCCTTGACTGCTGGGACCCACCAGCTACATCTTCGCAGCAAGGAAGTGCCTGACAATCGGGACCCACCTGGTCGAAGCGTACGTAGCGTTGTCATTCTGGTCGCGAACGTGTACGTACATATATACTGGTAGATGTAGAGGCACGCACGTGTCGTAGTAGAGGTGCGTACGTGTCATAGTAGAGGCGCGCATATAGCATGTACACATACGTACAACAGCCAAGGTGCAAGAAAGAAAATACGGCCACGTATGTGTACATAGGGCAAGGGCACAGGTACATGGCTGGGTCGGAACGGAGGCAACGGAATGCGTCGTGTTCATGGGGAGGCAACGGAATGCGTCATGTTCATCGGGAGGCAACGAAACGCGTGGGAGCCAACCGGCTAGGTCGGAACGGAATGCGTGGTCGTGTTCATCGGGAGGGCTTGGACGGAACATGCGATGGAAACGAGGCCTGGCGTATCGCACAACGGAGGAAACGGACTTCCTACATTCGGAATGGGGTCCTATTGATCGAGAGGGTTGTGGCGTACCGCAAAACGGTGGAAACGGACCACCTACGGTCGAAACGGGGGTCCTGTTGATCGGGAGGGGTGTGGCATACCGCAAAACGGACGAAACAGACTCGTGTTGGAGCGCTACGGTCAAAATGGGGGTCATGTTCATCGGGAGGGGTGTGGCGTACCGCAAAACGAGACTCCACGGGATACTGTTTATCTCCACCGTCAACCTCCTCCAGCCTCCACGGGCTACCGTCGACCTCCTCCAGCCTCCACGGGCTCCTGTTCATCTAGCCTCCACTGCACGCTACTCCACCGGCTACTGTTCAACCACCCCTCCACGGGCACCCCTCCACCGTCTATTGTTCATCCAACCCTCCACACCACGTCAACCACCACTCCACGGCCACCCCTCCACTGTCTATTGTTCATCCAGCCCTCCACACCACGGGGTCCTGTTCATCCAGAGGCAACGCCACCGCTCACTATTCAGCCAACCCCCCTCCCCCCTGCAACGTTCACTGTTCATCCAATCGATCGGCTTCAGTTAGCAGTAGTAGCGAAGGAATCGCTCGATCGAGTTCAGTTAACCGCCATCAATCGATCACTCGGGTTTAGTAATGCGTAGCCTGCAGTGCAATCTCTTGGGTTCAGTTAGAGCCCAACGCCTCGCTCGGGTTCAGTTAGAGACAACGCCTCGCATGTGTACGAGAGAAACGCGCATCGCTCGGCTCCCGACCTCCCACCGTAACTGGCAACTCCCTGAAATTTTCCTCGCCCTCGCTTCTACCACAGTTTTTTCCGTCATGGACGGCCTAGAGAATGTCATGCAGCTGAGTCTCTGGCCCGCCTAGGATGAAAAGCCCAATTTCTGTCGTGATTTTTTGTCATAGAAGTAGGAGCGCACCACATCTATGATGATACCGGGTTTTGTCACAATTATCGTCATAGAAGTGTCATATGTATGACAATTTTTTTTCGTTCGGCCCAAAATGTCACGGATGTGTCTTTTTTTTGTAGTGATGCTCCGTCTTCTCTCCCCCCGTCTTCACTCCTCACAGATCCTTGAACATCTCCCAAAGCTCGGGCATGCCAACCGTTGAGGGGAAGTAGGCGGACTGCACCCGACGCGCCACCAGCTCGCTCTCCGGCTGCTCCGACACGCCGACATCCTTTGCCGCCCCCTTGCTCTTGGTGGACTTAGGTGCCATGGCGGCTGTGGGAAGCGAAAAAGTAGAGGATGGCGGAAGCGCGGCGGCGATGGGCGAAGGCAGAGAGGCTCAAGAAGAAGGAGGAAAGGGGGGCGGCGGTTCTGAGATTGGAGGAAGGCGCAGGGGAGGGGTAAAGTGAGCAGCGCGTCCGCGATCATTCCTTTTTATGGGGAAGGCGCGGGCCACCTCCTTTCCCATTAACTACGATACGACGCATGCGTGTGAGCGCTGTCCCATGCATGCCTCCCACGTCATGCGCGTGCACGACCCCAACGTCGCGCGTTCAATGTGGGACTTGGGGAAACGCAGCGGACGGAACATTGCCCGCAGTAAAAATCCGCCCTAACTGCCCGTGCACCATTCTGGGCGTGGCCCAACAACTTGCTGCGCTTATGTATGGCCCAGGCCCGAGGGCTCCTATCGGTGTACAAAAGTAGGGGCTCTCCTTTTGACCCCTTTACTTGTGCATGGGCAGTCAGAGCCTCCCGCCACAGCCATGCATAATAGGGCAGGAAAGGGAAGCCAGAGAGAAGCCAAAGGCACAAGGCAGACAAAGCAATGACAAGGACCAAGGCCACAAAGATCGAATGGGCGAAGCAGGTTTCCCCGGCAAGGACCCTTGCTGGGGCAGCCTCAGCCGCCCCGGCAAGGCAGCTCGCCCACACCAGCTGAGTGAGCCACCCTTGAGCCCACCAAACGCCAGACAAACACATTTGAGGCAGGGCTCGGGAGGCACCTCCGTGGTGGCATGCAGATCTTTGTGAAGACATAAGATGAACAAGATCAAATGAGGATAGGGAGGCAACCATCCTCAATGAAGAAACCTACAAGACCCCTGGCAAGATCCTTGCCGGGGAAGCTAGCGCGCCACGGCAAGACCCTTGCCGGGCCACCCGGCAAGACCCTCGCCAAGCGCACCAGCTGGGCCACCGCCAGGCCTGCGCCAGCCAATTCTTCGCCACCGTTCACATGCAGTTGCCGACCCAACCAGCTGGGCAGGCACCTGCGTGGCAACATGTAGCCCCTCGCGGAGGCTCCACCACCGTGCCACCTCAGTTGCCTGCCTGCCTACATGGCACTGCATGCATCGCTGGCTAGGGCGCGTGTCGAAGTGAGGAGGAGCGGCGACGGACGGGACGGGCCTCGCCCCCGTCCCCGATAAAGCAAAGGGACACCTAAGCCTCGCATTAAATGCGCTTTGTCCTGTAATACCAGCGATAAGCTCACAATGTTGTAGCACTTTCCATCTCCGGTTTGCCACTTTGGCAACCCATTTCGCCTATAAAAGGAGGCCCATGGCTCACGGGAGAAGGATTCAGCTCTTTGGAACCTCGCATCACCTAGAGCTAGTTCGAGAGCTCAAGAACACTAAATACATCCACCAAAGCAGGATCGTAGGGTTTGACACATCTTTATGGCCCGAACCTGGGTAAATCCCCTTTGTGTTGTCTACTAGTCCTGCTCTTCTCACAATCCCCGCGCCCCGCAACCATAGAGAGGATTTTAGTGATCCCATAGGTGTCATTTCCCAGCAACAATGCACGATATTACAGCACACATGAGCTCTCTCATCAGAATCCAGTGGTAGCACACAAGTGTTTACAGGGGCGCCCCTATATTAGAATATCATCTGCATTACAAAGAGAATCTCACAACTATTTATGTTTTCATGGTTCTCAGATATTATACGCAATTACAGTGAATATCAGAATCCGCGCATCAGAAGAATATTGTGGAACACTGCAATGACTTACAAAATTGGCACCAAGCATTGAGTGCCATTCTGGAAGCAATGAAACTCGTACGCTCCCCACCTGTTGATTCTTGTTTAGAATATCATCCTAATGACTATTCTAACCTCGAGGAGTCAAAGGCAGATGGCATGTCCTCTTCACCCATCAAGGTGCCTGTTCTAATTTGGCAAGGTTTTATTGACTGCGCGTATCTTGCATATGTTGTCTTGCATTTCTTCTACTTTGTTGCACCGCCATCTGCTTAGTTTACTCATCATATAACTCGAGATGTCATGCCCATCCATTATCAATACATATTCCATCTGTCATCATACCATGTTTTTCACTCAAATGCTGTTCTTGTGCATCAGACAGCGCCCCACTTATATTGGTTGTACAACCAGTGACACAAAATGTAGGACCGACTCCAGCAGACTGTACCCATACTTCACTGGCCACACCACTAGCCCCACCACACAGGACCTGCACTCCATCAAAAGGTATACCGATTTCATTTGCCATAGCACTAGCCGTACCACAGAAAAATCCCACTCTAGCAAAAAGTACAGCAAGTCCACCGACCGAAGACCTATCCCAACTGCAGAGACAGCAAATTCCTGCAGATTGGAACCCCATTCCATTTATTCCCAGTTTAAAATACAATGCTTTCAATGTTGTTAGGGACTACATGCATATATTCCCAGCATGGGAAGATTATAGTGAAGACAAACACCATTTTCACATCTTCCTGTCCAACTTACATGTAAGTGCTATTATCCATGGTTATTATTTTCCTGTTTTCTGCTGATCGAACACATCAATGATTTACATTACATTGTTGTAACTAGGCGAGGGTCAATCTGGATAGTCATCACGAGCAAAGCTTGCTTGTGCTTTTCAAGGAAGCATTGCAGCAGTATCGGTGTTACCTGAGGAAATCACACTTTGATGGCAAGTCTATAAACGAATTTCTGGTGAAGTCTCCTGTGCTAAATTTAGAAGACATTGAATGGAAAAACCTTGTTATGCACTAGTCTCGTTCCCAGGATGAGGTACTGTCTATGAAATCACATGACAATTTGAACTTCTACTTTTCCGCATGTGCCTTACAGATCTTTTTTGCAGGAAATCTGCTCGAAGAAGAATTCCGGTTTGAAAAGAACGACAGGATATCGCAAATATGCTGCCGCTGCTTTGCTCTTGTTAGTACCTGTTATCCTGTATCGCTGTACTTGCATACATACCTGGTTCATTATGTGACAGCAATATGCATGATAGATTGCTTATCAATTGTTCGCTCCAAATTATCTGATCTGTATGAATGGTTACATTAGTGTAGAATATATCCAATGCCAATGAATTTTTTTAGGTCTGCATTGTTCTTGTAAGTACATGTTGTCCTTTATCAGTGTACCTATATTGACAGGTAGTTGTTCATGGGACATTACTCTGCAGCTTATTTTTCCTTTGCCCTCCATTTTCTACACATCAGATCTATATTACTCTTACCATAAGGTTGGTACTGAAGAAGTTTAGATGTGCATTGCTCTTGGCTGTGGCTTTTGCCTGTATCGCTGCACATACATTTATAGCTACTTGGTTATGTAGCATCACTCGGTCGGCGTTCTAGGAACGGGGGTACCCAGACTTGCCTACCTGCGGCCTGCGGCGTGGCTCAAGGAGTGGCCCAACACGGCCCATCTACATCAACAAATGCTCAAGACCCTCGCGAGGGGCCAAGCCTTGCGGGGCGGACGACAGGAGGTTTCCTCAGACACGGCCTCGTCAGGCTGGCTCACGAGGAGGCGGAGAGATCAAGGCGGGGTACCTCACCAGGTGCTCGTGACGCAAGCCATGACGACCAAGGCCAGGCGGGCGCCAGACGGGCGCCGACCTGCGCAGAGTTCTTGTTTCCCCTTTGGTGCAAAGGGGGCAAGCGCAGGCAAGGGTTCATCATGGAGCCCAAGCCAGCGTCATCGTCAGGGTCTTTTAGCAGGCGAGGACCAACTTTAGTCAGGATAAGGGTGCTAGATGTTCCCCTTCAAAATGGCCAATTGTTGGCGCCCTTCCCGCTCAATATTTGGGAAGAGGCCCGGGGACTTCTCCTATAAATAGGACTGGCCACCCACAGGGTAGGGCATCTGGATCTGATCGGGTCGGCACCCAAGAGAGAGAGAGAAGCGGCTGAACTCCCCCTAGCAGTTTGTTGCACCAGCCAAGAACAGACCCTCGCGAGGCTGTTCTTCCCTTGTACTGTTTCTCATTAGCCCCAAAGGCAATACACACACCACAAACTGGAGTAGGGTATTACACCACAATGGTGGCCTGAACCAGTATAAATCTTGTGTCCTTCGTGTTTTTCTTCGAGTAGTTTAGATCCTAGCGAGGCGGTGAAACATGGGTAGGCTGAGGGTGTGATCTCTATGCGCACCCTAGTGTTCGAACCTCAAGGATCTGCCGGAACCCGAAATCCGACATTTGGCGTGCCAGGTAGGGGTGTGCCGGAGTCTGCTCTCCTGCGCCTGATGTTTCACCGCCCGTCGCCTCATCATCGTCATGTCCAGCGACCCCACGGGCAACCCAGATCCCTGGGCGGCCTGGCCCTCCCATGCAGATCCGCTTGCCCAGGGCGACCTCAACCCCGTGCCCCAAGCAACCCGCGGTCCGCAGGGCGCTGCAGGCCGCGGGCGACGCGGTCAGGTGACACTAGCCCTCACACAGCTGCAGGTGCAGTCGGCAGCAAGGGCCTCGAGCCACGCCGCGGGCACGGCGCCGTACTCACGGCGAGAGCAGGCGAACTCAAGGGTCGCACTACGGTGGCTCGAGAACTACTGCAATGCAGGCTGCTGGAGGGCGGCCACGACGTACTACTGGAGCGGGTGGTAGAGCTCCTGGGCTCCGCCGCCTCGGGGGATACTCCCCTTCTGCACCCAGCTGCCGCCTCAGGCCCAAGGTGGACCACACGGAGGCCCCACACACGCCCACACAGCTCCTAGTGGATTCCAGGGCCACTCCAACGCCAACCTGGCCCTCAGCGCCTGGTCATCAATGGCGCCGCCTCTGCCTCCGACCTACGAAGGGGGATCCACTACAGCCCACGGTCCCGGTGAGACGCCACGCTACCAATCCTAGGCCGGCATCGTGAGCAGATCTGTGTGGCACATGGGGCACTACGGCGAGGCATTCGGGGCGGCGGCCCCGGAGGCGTATGTGCCACACATGATGGATCAAGGACACGCGCAGGAGGAAGACCATGGCCAGTTCCTCGGCCCGGGCTGGGGAGAAGAAGCGCCCAAGGCTGAGCTCTTCCAGGAGCCAAGGGAAGGCCCCGTCGACCGCGCTGGAGGAAGTGACTATCGGGTACCGCTAATCCCTCAGGAAAAGGTATACGCTAACCATGGATCACAGGAGGTACAGGTCGTCGCAGCGGGTGGCTACCCCAATCCAGCAGCACCCCACCCCTCAGGAGGAGGGCTCCGGGGGCTACAGGAGAGGGGCCGAGATCCGGCCTCGCCCACACGGCGCTCGGAGCAAGGCGCCCTCAGGAGGTAGGCCCTCTGCCGGGGGGTGCCCCAGGGCCTTCCCCCGGCAGAGGACCCGTGGTCGTCGAGGGAACCGCTGGCGACCGCTCTATCCCATCGGCGGCGTCCTCGGTCTCCGACCGTCATCGGTGGCGATAGAGTGTGGCGCAAGGCGGGGCCCTCATCTGGCGATATGAAGCAAGGCCGGTACCTGTGAAGAAGGCCCAGTGCCTGTGAAGCTCGCCGCCCCGTGACACTCTCACGTAATAATGAGTGGGGCTGTACACGCCCCAGAGTCTCCAGAGAGCCGCCCTTGGGCCTCGGGGGCTCCCGCCCACGCCCAGTGGCAGCACTTAGCTCCGCGCTGGTGAGAAGACGTTGAAGACTAGACTAGGTGCCGGATGCGGCTTTTTCTGCTTTTCCTACTTTTCCCCTTGGTTGTTGCTTTTCCCTGTTTGGATTTAAGTTGGATTTGACCTTAAAACTTGCATGTGTCTGGGGAAGGGGTGTTTAGTCTCGTTCGAGCAATCTCTTGCGTTCTAGTTGCCACTTTGCGTCCGTCCTATTTTTAGCTGCCTCCCCTCGCGAGCCCCTCACGAGCTGGGCCAGGCCCAGCATGAACGCAGCCTAGACTGCCATCGGTACGCCCTCTCAGGAGGATCTGCTTGTAGGTTCAACAGGCTCGTTTAGGAGACACTCAGGATGCCACGACCCTCCGCGGGCTGGCTCAGGGCCCATGCGGGTCAAAGGTAAACAAGCTAGTCGGCTCACCATGAACCAGTCGCCCGGCGCAAGCACATGGGTGATGTCATGTCTACAAATACGCTAACTGCAAGTTTTTACACGAGGGGCTCCCCCTCCCAAAATGCTCTTACAATCTCCTGGGCCAAGCCCGAACTTTCTCTGCGCAGGGTAAAAACAGGAACGGCACACGGTCAATCGGATAAATCCCCCAATGCATCCCCGGGGACACCTCCGGAGCCGCCGCTGGCGTCGCTGGCTTCGCCATCGCCTCCTACGTCGCCGCCGACAGCGCATGGGCCATTCACCACCCCACCCTCGTCGGAGGCTACGACCACACCGTCATCATCAATGGTGAAGGCCCTAACCAGGGCGTCCATGTTGTCTTCCACCCAGCTCGCCAGATTGTCCCGGACAGCCAAGGGCACCGGTGCGATGGCGGCATCGAAGTCGAAGTGGGGATCCATGTGCTGAAGATGACTGAAGACGCGAGAGAAAGCACGCCCACGTTGGGCGCGGCTCCTCTCCTCCATAAACCTGTCGCTCTACCCGAACGGACTTCCAGCTGCATCACCACGTCGGTGAAGAACTGAAGGTTACCAGCATAGTTGACCACATGAGGTTCCCCAACGGCTGCCTTGCAGACGATACCCAAGGCCGTGTTGGCTCTTTCCTGGAGCTCGCGGAGCATGGGGCTGTGCACGTGCTCCAAGGTCTGCCGCTGGCGTATCTCGTCCTTGTTCCGCCGCGCAACGGCCTCGGCCCATCCTCACTTTGAAGGAGAAGAAGCATCTCGGCTCGGGCAGAAGCCAGTTCCGCCTGTGTCGCGCCAATGGCGGCCCCGATAGCGTCTGCACGCAACGTCACTTCATCCAGCTTGGCCCTCAGGGCGGCGGACCTGCCCTCTGCTTCGACCTGGATCAGCTCAAGCCTTTCCACAAACTCGCGCTCGAGGTTCAAGCGAGCCGCCGCCACACGGCGATCAACTTCTTCCGAGGCTCGGGCTTCCCTCGCGGCGACATCGTCCTCCGCTTGCGCCACCATGCGCTCCCTTGTCTCTAATCACTCAAGCTCCGGGGTGTGCTCGGTGGCCTCCAGCCTCAGTGCCTCCTCACCCTTCTGAAGCTCTGCCCGATCAACCGAGCCCCCCTCCATCGACGCAAGGGCCGCCTCGTGGAACTCCACCTGTTGCTCCAGGGAGTTGCTCAGGGCCCGGAGCTCCCACGCCCGCTCTTCTGCGGCCCTGCGCCACTGGTTGGCCTCCCGAGCCTCCTCGATGGCCCGGGAGCAGGCCTCCCGAGAAGCTGCCAATGACGCCTCGGCCTTCTCGTTGTCGTGGTCACGCTGGTGGCACACAAGGGCAATGACCACCTTCATCTTGCGCCTCTCCTCAGCTAGGCGCAGGCCCTCGGCCTCAAGGCGCGCATCCTCATCAGCAAGCTCTACACCAAGCTGGCTCACCGTGTCCGCCGCCCTCCGGAGGAACCCTTGGCGGAGGGCACGACGCTCCCGAGCGCGCTCAAGCACGTCTTCCGCATCTCCTTCCGCCTCGGGCGCGCGAGGAGAACGACGGATCAGCACTCCCCCGCTGGGCAGGGGGCTGGGGGCTGGCGCCCTCGCGATGGCCGGACGTGCCTCGCTAGAAGCCTGGGCCAGAGCCAATTCGCCCTCCAAGGAAGATCGCAAAGCCGACCTCAGCCAGTCATCATCCACAACCAGTCGAAGAGCCCAGGGCAGGCTGGCTATGCCCCGGGAGGGCTCGTGAAGGATGGTCGAGAGGGGTGCGGAGCCAAGACGCACCACAGGATGGCCTGCCTCTCCAACCGGCCTCACAGCAAGGGCAGTGATGGAGCCCGGGACGCTTGGCGAAGGTGGAGAGGGCAAGGCCTGGAGGGATGGCTCCTCAGCCACCTCCGTGAACTCCGCTGGAAGGGCCCTACAGGGTAATGATCAGATCAAGCAGCAGGAGAATAAGGAACAGAGGAAGGGAAAGGCTTACTCATCGGTGGCGAAGTACTTCCTGCGCTTCAATAGGCGGCAAGGGTAATCATCACCCAAGGCCTCCCTTCTCTTTTTGAGAGCCTCGAAGTCCACACTGAAGCGACCTAGAAGCCCGGCGCAGGGGTCAGCTTGCGGCAAGGAAGAAGTGTCAAGGTGCCCGGCGTCGGGAGTCTCGCCCAGGGACACCTCGCCAGACGCCACACAAAGGAGGGTGGCCGAGGCCTCGGGGGCCTCTGCCATGGGAGCCACAGGCCGTGGCTCGGTACCTTCAGCCGCCGCAGGGCGGGCCTCAGGAGTTGCCGCCTCAGGAGTACCGCGTGGCGTCATCATCTCAAAGGCGGCCCCCTCAGCCCCTGGTGCCCCTTGCCTCCCAGCTCCACCAGTCGAGGAAGGACCGTCGTGGGCAACCGGAAGGGAAACCACCACAACTGGGTTCTCGCGGGGCCCCCGAAGGCCTGCAGGACGCAGCCCCCATTCATCGAAGCTGGGCATCTGCTTCACGAAATCAACCCTGTATGAGCAGAGGTACAGCAGGGACGCCCACGTCCAATCAACCGCCACGTGGCGCCCAAGGCCGCAGGCTGTTGGGGCCCGCGGCGCTTCGCACTTGCCTCTTCGCTTCTCTGCTAAGCCAAGTCTGAGTGCGCCATGGGCCCGGGGGCTACTGCCGGCATTCTGGGAACGGGGGTACCCAGACTTGCCTGCCCGCGGCCTGCGGCGTGGCTCAAGGAGTGGCCCAGCACGGCCCATCTACATGAACACATGCTCAAGACCCTCGCGAGGGGCCATGCCTCGCGGGGAGGATGACAGGAGGCTTCCTCAGGCACGGCCTCGTCAGGCTGGCTCACGAGGAGGCGGAGAGATCAAGGCGGGGTACCTCACGAGGTGCCCGTGATGCAAGCCATGATGACTAAGGCCAGGCGGGCGCCAGGCTTGAGCCGGCCTGCGCAGGGTCCTTCTTTCCCCTTTGGTGCAAAGGGGCAAGCGCAGGCAAGGGTATCAAGCAAAGGCAACCATTTCGGTGCAACAATACCAAGACCAGCAGGACAGCAGGACGGAGGTCATCGTGGAGCCCAAGCCAGCGTCATCGTCAGGGTCTTTTAGCAGGCGAGGACCAACTTTACTCAGGATAAGTGTACTAGATGTTCCCCTTCAAAATGGCCAATTGTTGGCGCCCTTCCCGCTCAATATTTGGGAAGAGGCCCGGGACGGCAGGCAAGGGTATCAAGCGCAGGCAAAGGGTATCAAGCAAAGGCAACCATTTCGGTGCAACAATACCAAGACCAGCAGGACGGCAGGATGGAGGTCATCGTGGAGCCCAAGCCAGCGTCATCGTCAGGGTCTTTTAGCAGGCGAGGACCAACTTTACTCAGGATAAGTGTACTAGATGTTCCCCTTCAAAATGGCCAATTGTTGGCGCCCTTCCCGCTCAATATTTGGGAAGAGGCCCGGGGCCTTCGCCTATAAATAGGACTAGCCACCCACAGGGTAGGGCATCTGGATCTGATCGGGTCGACTCCCAAGAGAGAGAGAGAGAAGCGGCCGAACTCCCCCTAGCAGTTCGTCGCACTAGCCAAGAACAGATCCTCGCGAGGCTGTTCTTCCCTTGTACTGTTTCTCATCAGCCCCAGAGGCAATCCACACACCACAAACTAGAGTAGGGTATTACACCACAATGGTGGCCTGAACCAGTATAAATCTTGTGTCCTTTGTGTTGTTCTTCGAGTAGTTTAGATCCTAGCGAGGCGGTGAAACATGGGTAGGCTAAGGGTGTGATCTCCGCGTGCACCCCAGTGTTCGAACCTCAAGGGTCTGCCGGAACCAGAAATCCGACACACTCTTCATCTTATCTTAAATATTCTCCATTTTTTCGTATATTATCACATCTATATTTACTCTTAACAAAATGTAGAATAAAGGCAATGCTTATGAAGAAGATTCTGTGCTAAACTTCTTGAATTACCCCCCCCCCCATCAGCATGGACAAGGGCTTTATAGAGCCTGTCTTCACCAATAATGTAAGTTTGTCCTTCTCAATCCTTCAAACATTCTTGTGTATATTTGGTTAGGCATGACTATAATAGCTATTTATTTTTGGTGTTTGCATCAATTGCATGTTTAAAGTTTATTATGTAGTTCATAAACAAAAGTTTGTCCTTCTCAATTTAAGTTTTCAGTTGTACAACCAAGTTCCTTTTTCATACCATGTAAATCAAACTATACAGAGCAAGTGATCTTGTTTTGCACTGCATGTATGCTTCTGTTCTTCATCCATAATCCAGTGGTGTGGTGAACCTACCCACTACAGCACAATGTCATATTCTGCAATGTCTTAACTATGAACAATGTCATATCATTCTACTATTATTTAAACCGTGTCTTTATTTGCCAATCTGAAATGGGATAAATTGACAGCACACTAACCATTGATACTTATGAGTTCTTGATCTGTAATCCAGTGGTGTCGTGAAGCTGCCAACTCCTTCACAATGTCATTTCCTGCCATGTCTTGACCTGAACAATACCATATGGTGTTAATGCAATTTTAAACTGTGTCACTTTATTCGTCAGTAAGAAATGTGATGAATTGTCAGCACTGATACTTTTATGTGCAAAACCTGTCATCAGTCTGCTTGTTTATCTTTCAGAGTGAGGAAGATATAAGTGTTGAACAAGCGCAGTCTCATCATCTTGCAGCTCGCCAGTAGGGCTAACCTTTATTGAACTCTATTGAAGTGCTGTCGGTTTTGTATATTATTTTTTTGGCGTGTTTATTTGCACTGGTGGCGATCTTTGATGCCCAGTGTATGTAATCTGCTGTCTGCTTGTGCTTTATTATCATAGTGGCAAACTTTGATGCCCAGTGGATGTAATATGCCGTAATTTCTTTATTGTATAGTCTAGGTTTTTTCTTATTCATGATGTTGTAGTTATTTTTCTATAGATATTTCCTGTCTTCGCAGTAAAACGGCCAAACTGTAAAATTACGGTACATAATCGGGTCGTCATGCAATCATGATGTATGATCCGCATCATGGGCCCCGTCAAACTGGCCCACTAGTAGATTCGGCCCTTTAATAGGCCGAGTAACCCCCGGCCCTCTTTTTGCAAGAAAACTCAATGTGCTTTTAGGAGGCTGAGAAGTAGGTTGGGCCTGAAACATGCCAAATAGCTCATGGGCCGGCAGCAGCCCGAAATGGACCATGGCCCGTGATTGTGCGAATCAAATCAAGGGCTTTTAACAGGCCAAAGTTGTCTCGGTCCTTGTTTGGCCCAATCAGATATCGGCTGCGAGCAGGCCGAATGCAAACTGGGCATAGTTAGGCCCAACTATATGACGGGCTTTTAACAGGCCGAAATTAATATAGGGCCAAAATGTTAAACGGGCCCTCAATAGGCCAAAACTAGTATCATGCCAAATTACTAAATGGGCCTTTAGCAAGTGGGCCCAAAAGCATAGCGTCCAGTTAACGGGCCGAATCTTATATGGGCCATAATTGAGCCCAAAGCCTCTTAAAGGGCCATACCTGATCTGGGCCGTGATTTGGCCGAGAAAGTGGGAGGCTTTTAATGGGCCGGATCTCATATGGGTCATTATTAGGCCCGGAATGTGGCAGACCATTAATGGACCGGATCAAATATGGGCCGGCATTTGGCCCAAAACATGGCAACCAGTTAATGGGCCGGTCTACTAGGGTCTCCAAATCTTGTGGGCCTACAGCTGGGCCGGCCCATTAATGTCGGCGAAATCTCGTGGGCCTTTAGCTGGGCCAACCCATTATGATCCCCAAGAATTTTGTGGGCCTTTACCTGGGCCGGCCCATTATGGCACACAAAAATCTTGTGGGCCTTTACCTAGGCCGGCCCATTATGGCCCGCAAAATCTTGTGGGCCTTTAGCTGGGCCAGCCCATTATGGTTCGCATAATCTCGTGGGCCTTTAGCTGGGCCGGCCCATTATGGTCTGCAAAATCTTGTGGGCCTTTAGTTGGGCCAGCCCATTTAAACTTGATGGGTCGTGCCACATGTCGACTTAACATAGGCGCCTTCTGTCCAATGAGTGGATGACATCTATCCCAACGATGAGCTGACACGTGTTTCCTCCAGCCAATGATGATTTTACACGTGGAAAATCCCCATTGGTCGGGGCTGTTAACGGGTTATAGGATTCAAAACCCGACCCGATAGCTTAACGGTGTTCCGTTACGGTGGATGCCACGTGTCAGTCACCCTTGATGAAAGCACTTCTGTGATGCGTGATTTATCGTCAGGGAAGTGGACACTTCCTTGATGATAATTTTGGTAATGTCATGGAACACTTCTACGACAGCACAAGTATGACTATCTTGATTCTGTCATAAAATCGTCATGGATGTACATGCATGACAAAAAACGCGACCTACTGTGACAAAAATGTATCATCACGGAAGTGTATTTTTTTCTGTAGTGAAACCTGGACTAGAGACTTGTGTGGTTGGTTAGGTCATGATCTACACCCATGTCAGCTTTCGCTTGAAGTGTGTCGAGCACCTGTCGTATGCAGACGCTAAGTGGTGGAAACATGTGTGAAGAAGTGGACCCCCCCTGCAAGGTTATCAAACTATTCAAATAGCCTCGTCCTCGGATATGGACTACTTGGAAAGCTTAATTGTTCATAGATAACTGGAAGTGGATACTCTAAAATGCGCAAGATAAGTGTGAGTGCTATGGATGGCCTTCTCGTAGGGAGACGAGAGCAGATCCATAGTGGTGTATTGATATGGTGAATATGTGGACTCGTGTGCTCTTTCTCACCCCAAAGAAAAAAATTGGTAGTCATAGTAGAGGATAGCCACTGAGTCAAAGCTGGCTTGCTGCAGTCGAACTCCACAACCCCCTTTTGTTGATAATGATGCATATGTAGCTAGTTCTGATGTATGTCTTGCTGCATACATGTGTACTTATGTTTTCTTAATTTATGATTTGCAGAGATACTTCAGTCTCACTAGTAGTTCTATGTGGGCTTCGACAATTAGCTTGGGAATACCAGACAGAAGTCTGGTTCCTATGGAGGGTCTTGTCGATAGACATGCTTTCTACCTTGTTTCTTTTTATCTATTTGTACTCAGACAAGATAAGCTTCCGCATGTGCTTGCTGCTTGTGTGACTGTATGTTAGGTCATGAGACCCATGTTTGCAATAGCATACTATGTATGTGATTCGGACATAGGGTGAACTCGCTCCTCTCCAAACCTTCACTTTCCACATGTGAGACATGGCTACTACCTCAAACATATGTGCTATGCATGACCAGGAACCAAGAGGAAGGGCATGGAACAACTAGGAGCATTGGACAAGACGGTGAGGATGGCAAACGCGAGGAACAAGAGGAAAAGCTGCCTGGAATCTACAGCCACCGGACGACCGGTCTGGACCGGACGTCTGTCGCCTAGGAGCTGCACCCACTAGAAGATCCAGCCAACACAAGCTACATCGAGCGGACGTCCGGCCTCCACCGGACGACCGGCCACACCTCCCAGTGAGCGGACGTCAGGCCTCCACCGGACGACTGGCACCATCTCACCCGAGCCGAATTAGCCGAAGTCCGCGACTACCGGGCGTCCGGAAGCCCATGAGCCACCGGACGACCGGTACCCACCGGACGTCCTGTACCTGTCTGCGCACAGTGTTGCGGGCCAAGGCCCATGTACACATTCACTTCACCCCCAATTGCACTATGACTATAAATAGGATACCTCCTCCTGCTAGCTAAGGTTAGCAATGGTTTAGCTCATATTAGAGATAGAGCTCTGCTCATCCACTTGGTTACTTCTCCATCGGAGTTCACGACCTCTTCGGAGATGATCCCCCAAGCGAATTCAAGACCTCTTTAGAGAAGATCCCCCAAGCGGATTCAAGCCCCCTTCATGGGAAGACCCCTCAAGACCTCCTCGTGAAGACGAACTAGCAGTCCTTTGCTGGATTCGAATCGTGTATCTCTTTGTGTTTCGAGGATCTAGCATATGTGTGACCGGATCTTATTGGTTTGAGACTTTCTCTTGTGTTTCCCCTTGTGTTCCCCTCGTTTTTCCCCTCGTGTTCTTCGTGTTCTTCGTAGGACACCCTCCAATCGTGAAAGATCAGGCATCGAGGATTCTACCCTACATCATCTTGATATCATGAGACACATTGATCATGTATTTGGAGCCCCTACACCTTGTTTTCTAGCCTAATTTTGTTGTGTTCTTCCCCAATTTCGACAATCCCCACAAAAAATAGCCTCTATTTTTTTTGTGATTTGTTGGTATGATGAGGTTTTGTTGATTTGGATCCATGGATTTTTTTTGGGTTCGAGTGGATCTAGCATCTCCCCAAGTTTCCCCATCTTCCATCCATGAAATTTGCTCAATTTTAACCCCCAAATCCCCAAATTCCGCCCGAAATCGCGTCCCGGAGCTTAAACCTCGCGTTGACCCCGACCCAATGGACGTCCGCCCTTTACCAGGATGACTGGAACCCCAAACCCGATCTGAAATAGCGGATTTCTGCACCCCATCGGATGTCCGATGACCGGACATCCGTCCTTTACCGGACGTCCGACACCTGTAGATATCAACTTCGGCTGATTTTTGTTTTGGCCATAACTAATTCATCCGAACTCCGATTTTGACGTTCTTTAGCTCGTTTTGAAGCTATTGACATCCCCCATCCCACAAAAGTACTACCAACACCATTTGAATCCATCAAAGTTTCGGAAATTTGGCCAGTTTTTCTAGGCCCTCCACCATATCATCTGCATAACCAACATAGCCTTCCGCAACCTAACCCATTTTGATCCATATAGCATTTGTGGTTGCTTGAGTAGTGATTCGAGTCTCCTAAGGTGTTTTGGCTACCTAGGGACGGTTACTTCTTCATCAACCACCACCACCACTTCCGCATACCCATTGTCCAACATACACACTTCCGCCACCCCAACATAACCCAATTTTGTTTGAGCTTGTTTGAGTCGTGGCTTGTGTCTCCTAAGGTGTTTCGGCTACTTAGGGATGGCAACTTCAGCTCCAACACGTGTATAGCCCATCATTCAACTTCCGCATTGCCACATGCAAAACACCACCGCTTTCTACTACCACCATTTGACATTTGCCTTTGAGATTTGGAGTTTGCGGTTTTTCTGTTTCCTAGGGTGTTTTGGCTAACTAGGAATGATTCGACATCGACAACACCGCCTCTCATCATCGCCACGAGGTCATCATCATACATAGGGACGGAAACCTCGACGATATCATTGTATATTCCCCTTGCCATTGCATTGATAACCCCTTGCCCAGTTTGCGTCACTTGCCTATCGAGATTAGCCATTGAGTATTGCCGGCAACGTTACTTGTGCACATTAGTGATCATTGGTCTACACCTTCTATCGCATATATACCATATCCTATGGTATCATATCACCTCTTGTGCCACACGTTTGTTTCCCGCATATATACAATTGCTATCTTGGTTTGTGCATTGTGCAAAAGTGGCCATACAAAAAAAGAATAAGATTTTAAGCAAAAAGAGAGAGCAAAGAAGCTTGTAAGCAGGTACCATAGCATCATACCACATTGCATATAAGATTGTCATCTCTGATCATCTTGGATCACCTTGAGAAGAACACCGAAAAATCATACATACATAGCATACTTGAGATAGAAAGTTTATCAATTTTGCATCTTATAGGTTGTGCACAAGTGTCGTATCCGCCTATAGAGCAATCGTGCTAGCATCTCTCTCGAGTTGTGCAACACGAGTGTTTTCCGTGGATTCCACATTTTGTGCTAATTCCTTGGTTGCACGACCCCATTTATCTATCCGTGTGTGTGTTTCCGTGTGCCACATATTGATATTGGTCTATTTTTTCACTTGCAAATTTGTGAAACTCTTTCAACATTATTGACTCTTGCTAACATTTTGCATTAAATTTTTTGTGCCACTATCCTCACCAAGCTCCACCAAAAGCCTTATTTGTGTAGGTGTAATAAATTGACGAGATCGGTACCAATTGTGTTATTTCCTTGTTACATTATTGAGTGATCATTGATCCATCTTCATCATTGGTCAAGGTACATTTGGTATAGTTCTCTCCTTTCTTCCACTCATATTTGCTTGAGTCTTGTGATGGATAGGCAAGGCATTTCATCTCCGGTCTTCGACAACAATGATGTCGCGAACAACTACATCACCAAAGCGTCCATCTTCGGTCTACAACAACAAATGCAAGGCGCACATTCTACCTTGCGAGAGAACATCAAGAACCTCTCCATCGACATTCGACACTCCGAAGCTAGGAGAAGGGACTACATAGACAACAAGCTTTCTGCACAAAAGGAGGAGCAAGATGCAAGGATGGAGGAGATTCGGGCCTTAATCAAGTCTACTCCCCCTTCGTCATCTTCAAGGAGGCATCGACCAAGTCGATCATCTTCGGAGCGCCCATGCGATGCAAGCGCAATTCATCCACATCCACATCTCCATGGCGACCACCATCATGTTCGTGATCCACATTGTCATGAAGGGAAAGTCACCTCCAAGCATCATGTGCACGACAACAACGAACGACATCTACTACGAGTTCAAGTACGACAACGACACCATCATCATGAAGATGCCCCACAAGCACAAATGTACAAGTCCCAACAAGCCCTACTTCACGCCAAGTCCAGGCTTCATGAGAAAAAGAGTAGACCGCGAGAGCACCACCAAGACGGAGCTACGGCTACACCAACCACTTCGGCATCTTCGCCAAGTACTATCAAGGCATCTTCACCTTTGGACGTATGGCATCTTCACCTACTTCCCACGAGTTCGCCTACATCGACATCTTCAAAAAGCAAGGCGACCACCTAAAAGTGAGGGCAACACTTCCATCTTCGGAAGCCCCCCATGGAAGATGACCGAGCATGGGAAATTCCCTTCGGTCATGGACACGAGCTATGAGGTGCCACATCATATGGGCCTCCAACACCAAGACGGTGACAAGAAGGTTGAGCATGGGACTATCCCTTCAACCAAGGCAAAGATAGGAGTTGAGCATGGAGATATTTGCACCTACATCTCTCCGACACCCACATATGTCGAGATGCCCCAATTGCCATGTGAGGAGAGCCACCACCCCATGAGTGAGATGAGTGACTCCACCATATGTGACATTGAGAGCATTTCCTATGAGAGGATGACTGTGGCCACCACTAGCCCAACACTTGAGAGGATGCCACACATCCTATATGAGTTTGAGAGCCATTTGAGTGACTCCACCAACCATATGAGTGAGGGCATCTTACCGGGAGTGAGTGAGACACAACACTTAGAGAGTGAGGTAGTTGAGAAGGCACGTGAGGCCCTTATGATTCCTAATGACTTAAACACTACTCTGAGTGTGTTTTGTTTGGTGCTAGGTGTCCTACATGACGACATGCCTACACTCGACGAGTCCATCCCTCCAATGGACAAACCGATGGCCATGGTGGACGATGATACACCACCCACATGGTTCCATCAAGATGAAGATGACAACGAGTGGATCTTCGACACCTCACCTACAACACATGAGCGACGCTCCAAAGGTAACATAGGTGATGGTACTTCTCTTGTCCCACTAGTGGACTATCTCACCAACGATTGCTTGCATGATGTTGATCCACCTATTTCCATGTTCATGCTAGTGTGACTTCCTCATGTCATGACTTACCAATTTATGATGAATAGGATGATGAGCATGTCGAGTTGCCTAGTTGTGATGCTATGCTCCATAGGATATCATGTGAAAATTCCTTTGGTCACATCATGTTCGACAACCCTTTAAACTTGTCATATGCTATGAGTGAGATCTCCCACATTGCATCATTTCAATCTCAACATAGTAACTACGCATGCCACATTAAAATAAATCCCATTTGCACTTATGGCATAGATGACGAGATGATGGTCATTGGCTTTTGTTTTTCATGCGATGACATTGCCAAGCTTCCTTTACATGTTTTGCGCAATTCATCTACTATGCCATGCCATGATCACATAGAACCGAATATGTTTTATTTCAGATGTTGTCAATATCCTCCATGTGATGTTTCTACTAATGCTCATGAGGAGACCCCCATAGTTTCCTCACACATATAAGGAAATTTTAATGCATTCCATACTTTGCATGATTCCCGTGATTGCGTGCACCATATGCATTCCATGAATAAAAATGCTATACATATTTCTCATGATGCATTACACAATTTTGAGTCTCCATTATATCATACATAATAACAAACCTCTCATGATGGATGACATGTTTCTATATCACGCATCTCATTTATTTGAGCATTGGATATTTGGTGCTAACCAACACAAGCACGTGCGTACCATGATGGATGATGTGTACATATACCACGCACACTCAATTTTCCCTTTGTCTTTGTTTTGTGTAGGTACTAATGTATACTCATCAACCTCTCAATCCCAAGAGTTGACGAGACGAGCTCTTGAGATCAATGATGATTTTGGATCCCGTGGATTGTCGTTCCCACTATTCCCTTCGCGCAACGACTACGCGCATCTATTCTACTTGGCTCTCACACGGCTATGGGCTATTTACCACTTGTCACCTTATGCCCATACTATCGTGTTCACTTTGCATGTTATGCCTCTTTACATGACTTTTCCATGGAATTGTGACCCTTGCTTGCATCCACCCATGATTCACCATTATGCTACTTCTATGTGTATTTGCATGCTTGGTGGAGATACTTGTTGCTATTTCCATGTCTACCATGTGCTTCATGCTATTGTTGATTCTTGTGTTGGGAGAGTCATGATGTTCCATTACTATTTACATAGGACTTCTTGCCAATACATTGATGATATTTTGCTCATATTTTGTTTTCATGCTTGTGATATGTCATGTGCATTATATGTGCCCACTATTTGCACACGTGACATGATTTCCATGATTACCTCTAGTACGTTGCATCTCTGCACTACTAGCTTGGTTGACTTGATCACTGTGATTACTTGCTTGGTTGCATCACACATGTTCCATTCTTACTCGCTTTCTTGGGTTGATGACATATATGTTCATGCCTATCACATAATATATCTTGATCATTGTCTCTTGTGTCCATTAGTTTCCTCTTTCATATCCACTTGTATTGAGTGCAACCATACTACGCTCATTTATCTTGGAGACTTTGACACCTTACTTGTGATGCATGCGTGTTTGATTGAGCCTATTGTATTTGGTTGCTCTTGCATCATATGCCTCCATACTATGAAATGCCCCCTTGTTCTTTCTTATGATGAGCATGATGCATACACTTGTTGGGTTTCTTACCACACGAATGATAGGTGTTGCATTTGCACTAACCTCATTTGTTTTTCTGAGTGTTTGTCATGTTATTTCATTTTGAAGGATTCAGAAGGCGGTAACATCACAATCAACTTGGTCAGGTGAAAGCATACACGATGTGCGACACCAACATTTTTGACATCCTCATAAAGGTGAACTCCTTCCCTTTAAGCCATCCTCAAGTACGCATATTGGATGGGTCACTCTTTCATTGTTGTTTCCTTCTTGTTGTCTACATGATACATCTCGCGAACAGAGGAGCGACATTGGATATTGGATCTATGGACCTTCACATTGAGGAGCGCTCGCACTTATTGGATGCACCTTCGGAACTCCACTCATGCCACGACATCGAGCATTGGTACATCAACACTCCTTTGACACATTGCGCCAACACCTCCATATTTGTTGATTGTGCTAACACATGTCATGCTCGATGGACATATCATACTCACCACAAGTTTGCACCCTATGCATGGATTGAATCACATTACGATTGCCTTGTTGCATCTTGTATTCCCATGTCATCCATGAGATATGAGCTTGCGCACTTCCTTATCAAATTTGTTGTGATCTTTCTTGATGGCGTATTCATACATCATGATCATATTGTCCACCATCAATTGCATGATAACACACACATATTGAGCATCCATTTCCATGTTCATGCTTTTGATACACCATCCCATTATGACATCATTTTGCACAATGGTGAAATTAATCACATTCAGAACACCTTTGTGCGTACAGCAAATGCTTTTGCTCCCACGAATGCTTTGCATATCATTCTATATCATCTTGATAAGTTTCATGCGCTTTGTCATGAACAATCTTGCCGCACAGACTCATTCTTACATGATGGACAATTTGTGTGTGCTAACCATTGTATTTCCGAGTATTGCTTGTGTTTGCTCTTTTTGCATGTCTATCACTCCGGAGACACCTTGGAGTACTTGGATTGCACCATGTCTTCAACTTCGTCCAAGTACAAGTCCGTCCACGACAACCGTTTCCATGGTGATGAGGATCACGATCCGAGGTCGGATCTTTCCTGGGGGGGGATGATGCAGAGCATCCTACAACCATGCCCATGTACACTATGTCTACTCTCCAAGCCCCAAGAGGACATAAGAGGAGACCTTAACTATACGCCATTGGACACAAGGTGAACTCGCTCCTCTCCGAACCTTCACTTTCCACATGTGAGACATGGTTACTACCTCAAACATATGTGCTATGCATGACCAGGAACCAAGAGAAAGGCCATGGAATAGCTAGGAGCATTGGACAAGATAGCAAGGACGCCAAGCGTGAGGAACAAGAGGAAAAGCTGCCTGGAATCTACAGCCACAGGACGACCGGTCTGGACCGGACGCCCGTCGCCTTAGAGCTGCACACACCAGAAGATCCAGCCAACGCAAGCTATAGCGAGTGGACGTCCGGCCTCCACCGGATGACCGGCCACACCTCCCAGCAAGCGGACGTTCGGCCTCCATCGGACGACCGGCACCATCACACCCGAGCTAAATTAGCGGAAGTTTGGCGACTACCGGACATCCGGATGCCCGTGAGGCACCGGACGACCGGTACCCACTCTACGTCTGGTACCTGTTTGCGCACAGTGTTGCGGGCCAAGGCCCATGTACCCCTTCACATCGCTCCCAATTGCACTATGACTATAAATAGGACACCCCTCCTCCTAGCTAGGGTTAGCAATGGTTTAGCTCATATTAGAGATAGAGCTTTGCTCATCCACTTGGTTACTTCTCCATCGGAGTTCATGACCTCTTCGGAGAAGATCCCCCAAGCGGATTCAAGACCTCTTTGGAGAAGATCCCCAATGCGGATTCAAGCCCCCTTCATGGGAAGACCTCTCAAGACCTCCTCATGGAGATGAACTAGCTACTTGTATCGTCCTTTGTTGGATTCAGATCGTGTATCTCTTTGTGTTTCGAGGATCTAGAAAATGTGTGACTGGATCTTGTTGGTTTGAGAGTTTCTCTTGTGTTTCCCCTCATGTTCTTCGTGTTCTTCATGGGATCTCCTCCAATCATGAAAGATTGGGAATCTAGGGTTCTACCCTACATCAGTATGGCTCCTCGGAGCCTTTTAATGGAATACTTTGAGTCGTAGAGTTATGTTGTGATGCCATGTTGTATCTGCACGTATTGAGCATATTGTATGTATGTTATTTAAATGCTTTGGTATGTGTTGGATCAGACACCTAGTTGTTTATTCTTGGTAGCCTTCCTTATGGGGAAATTCTCCTAGTACTTCCACTAGAACATATGGATTGATCGACATGTGTCCTTCTTTTCTCTTGTGTCTGTCCCTATGGGGAAATGTCATGTTGTCCTTATCAAAGTCCTGATAGCTTGCTACAGCTCGGTTACACACGCTGCTGACCGACATGTGCATTGCTATGTCATATATGCCTGTCCCTATAAGTTTGCGCCACCTTGGATTTACGACTAGTCATGTCCACCCGGGTTTTCGGTCATATGGATGCTAGTGACACAATCATATATGTGAGCCAAAAGGCACAAACGGTCCCTGATGTTTGCTTGAACTATGTCGTTATTTCCCCAAAGAGGAAGGTATAATGCAGCACAACAAAGGTAGGTATTTTCCCTCAGTGATGAGACCAAGGTTATCGAACCAGTAGGAGAACCACGCAAAACAACATAACAACCCCTACACACAAATAACAAATACTCGCAACCCGATGTGTTAAAGGGGTTATCAATCCCTTTCGGGAAAGGGCGCCAGAAATTGGCACGGAGACGGGATAAATTTGTAATAGATTGGATAAATAGATCGCAAATAAAATAAAGTGCAAAATAGTATTTTTGGTTTAATAGAACTGAAAATAAAAGAAAATAAAATAGATCACGAAGGCGAATATATTAAGAAAGAGACCCGGGGGCCATAGGTTTCACTAGTGTGTTCTCTCGAGAAAAATAACAAACGGTGGGAAAACAATTACTGTTGGGCAATTGATAGAACTTCAAATAATCATGACGATATCCAGACAATGATCATTATATAGGCATCATGTCCAAGATTAGTAGACCGACTCCTACCTGCATCTACTACTATCACTTCACACATCGACCACCATCCAGCATGCATCTAGTGTATTAAGTTCATGGAAAAACGGAGTAATGCAATAAGAACGATGACATGATGTAGACACGATCTATTTATGTAGAAATAGACAAAATCTTGTTATCCTTAATAGCCACGATACGTCGTTTCCCCTTCTGTCACTGGGATAAAGCACCGTAAGATCAAACCCATTACAAAGCACCTCTTCCCATTGCAAGATAAATAGATCGAGTTGGCCAAACAAAACCCAATTATCAGAGAAGAAATACGAGGCTATAATCAATCATGCATATAAGAGATCAAAGAAGACTCAAATAACTTTCATGGATAAAAACATAGATCTGATCATAAACTAAAAGTTCATCGGATCCCAACAAACACACCGCAAAAAGACTTAATCATATGGATCTCCAAGAGACCATTGTATTGAGAATCAAGAGAGAGAGAGGAAGCCATCTAGCTACTAAATACGGACCCGTAGGTCTACAAAGAACTGCTCACGCATCATCGGAGAGGCACCAATGGACATGATGAACCCCTCTGTGATGGTGTCTAGATTGGCTCTGGTGTTTCTGGAACATGCGGTGGCTGGAATTGATTTTCGTGGACTCTCCTAGGGTTTCTGGAATATTGGGGTGTTTATAGAGCAAAGAGGTAGTGCAGGAGGCTACTAAGGTGAGCACAACCAACCTGGGCGCGCCTAGGCCCCGAGGCACGCCCTGGTGGGTTGTGCTCCCCTTGGAGCACCCTTCTGGTACTTCTTTGGCCCAACAAGTGTCTTCTGGTACAGAAAAAAATCCAAAAAAAGTTTCGCTACGTTTTTACTCTATTTGGTATTGATTTCCGCCGATGTCAAAAACAAGTAGAAAACAACAACTAGCAGTGGGCACTATGTCAATAGGTTAGTACAAAAAATGATATAAAATGACTATAAAATGACTATAAAATGATTGTAAAACATCCAAGAATGATAATATAATAGAATGGAATAATAAAAAATTATAGATACGTTGGGGACATATCAGCATCCCCAAGCTTAATTCCTGCTCGTCCTCGAGTAGGTAAATGATAAAACGTAATTTCTGATGTGGAATGCTGCCTAACATGTTCATCACATAATCTTTTCTTTGTAGCATGGACATTTGGACTTTTATATGGTTCGAAGCAATAGTCTAGTTTTGACATGAAGACTTCAGTACTTAAGCATATCAACAAGCAATCATGTCTTTCAAAATATAAACACTAGAGCAAGTTATTCCTAGCCCATTATGCTCAATCATTGATCCATTATGGAAATACACTCGAACACAAGCTATACCCAATGCTCAAGTTTGATCATAGTGCCCCTTAGTTGGTGCTTTATAAGATAAGATGGAGACTCAACTTCAAAATATAAATTTCATAAGGTAAAAAAAGGCCCTTAATAGAGGGAAGTAGGGATTTGTAGAGGTGGACAATTAGACAGCCAACCCGTAATCGCGACGACCCAATTGCAAGAGCGGAGCTCTACCAACTGAGCTGTATCCCCCCCCCCCCCGAGCCAAGTGGAGTATGCATGAAAGAGTCAGATGCTTCTTCTATTCTTGAGATCAAAGCAAAAATTGAGAGATCAAAACATTTTTGGAGGCATACATTTCCCACCAACGAAATGACTTAGAGTTCCCAACACTTTCCATGCTAGATATATCATAGGAGGTTCCCAAACAGAAAATAAAGTTTATTCCTTTTTCCACCATACTTTCACTTTCCATGGCTAACCGTATCCACGGGTGCCCTTCATACCAACACTTTCCATGGAATTTATTATTTGACAACACAAAGTAAATTCATTTTTCATTTCGGGACTGGGCATCCCTAATACCTTTGACATACTCTCGTGCAATGACAAGTGAATAAACACTCATCGTGAGAATAACACATCTAGCATGGAAAATATCAGCCACGCCTCACCGCCTCGCGAGCGGTACAAGCACACAAAGGAGAAATTTATGTTGAAAACTAGAGATGGCACATGCAAATTTGCTTAGAACGGCACAGAAATACCACATATAGGTAGGTATAGTGGTCTCATATGGCAAAACTAGTTGAAAGGGTTTTGGAAGCACAAGTAGTGATCATTCTTAGTGCAAATGAAGGCTAGCAAACAAATTGAGAAGCGTCCAACCAAGAAATGAAAAATCTCGTACGCGAGCATCAAGCATAAGTAACACCGAATAATGCACCACAATTAGGATGTACTTTCATTGCATAACTATTGACTTTCGTGATTGCATAGGGAATCACAAACCTCAACACCAATATTCTTATTAAAGCACAATTACTCATCAACATGACTCACATATCATATCGTCATATCTCAAAACCGTTACTAAGAACCAAGTTTATTTTGTCAATGATCTTCATGAAAGTTTTTATTATATCGTCCTTGGATATTTATCACTTTGGGACTAGTTTCATATATTGCTTTTAATAAGCTCAATCAAATTTAAGTGAAGAACATGAGCATAATATTTATTTCTCTCAAAATAATCGAAGTGAGCAAGAGAGAATTTCTTAAAAAATTTACTAACTCCCAAATAAATCTAAGTCAAGCATGAGAGCATTTCTTCAAAAATAACAAAGCACAACGTGCTAAAAAAGATATAAGTAAGCACTAGAGCAATCCCATGGCTCTAAAAATTTAAGTGAAGCATAAGAGCAAGCATAGCATAATTTTTGGCTCTCTCAAAAAGGTGTGTCTAGCAAGGATTCAAGACTTAAAAAACAAAGCAAAACAAGCAAAGACTCATATCATACAAGACGCTCCAAGCAAAACTCATAATATGTGACGAATAAAAATATAGCTCCAAGTAAAATACCGACGGTTGTTAGAAGAAAGAGGGGATGCCACTCGGGGGCATCCCCAAGCTTACTTGCTTGATATTTCTTCAATATTATCTTGGGGTGCCTCGGGCATCCCCAAGCTTAGCCTTTTGCTAATCCTTATTCGTTCATCCATCATAGTCTCACCCAAAAGTTGAAAAATTCAATCACACAAAACTCACCAAAACGTTCGTGAGACCCGTTAGTATAAGAAAGCGAACCACTACTATAAGTACTATTGCAAACCCATTAATATTTTAATTTTGAATTATATCTACCTTATTCCAACTTTTCTATGGCAAAAACTCTTCAAAGAAAACAATAGAATCATCAAAACAAGCACACAAAGCAAAGAAAACAGAATCTTTCAAAAACAGAACAGTCTGCAGCAATCTGACTACTTCGAATACTTATGTTACTCCAACATTTATAAAAAATTAGGAAAACATGAAAATTTTGTTTATTAATCTTCTGCAAAAAGAATCAACTCAAAATCGCTCTCCTGTTAAAAATGAGAAATGTTTTTGTGAGTGCAAAAGTTTCTGTTTTTCAGCAAGATCAAATCAACTCTCACCCAATTCATCCCAAAGGCCTTGCTTGGAGCAAACACTAATTTAAAACATTAAGACACATCTAATCAGAGGCATAATTGTGTATTTTATTGAAAACATCAAGGAAACCAAAAACCAAAAAGATACAAGTTGGGTTACCTCCCAACGAGCGCTATTGTTTTGCGCCCCTAGCTAGGCATAACACGAAGGATCTAAGTTTTGTCATCTTGAGTTCTAGATCCATACGAGGCCCTCATGATTGATTCATATGGAGGCCTAATTATTGTTCTACAGAAGTGTTCCATACCCTTCCTTAGTGTAAATTGGAATTTAATATTGCCTTATTTCATATTAATCACGGCACCAATAGTACATAAAAATGGTCAACCAAGTATAACAGACGGATTGCAATCAATATCAAGAAGAATAAAATCTGTGGGTACATAATTGCTATGTTCAATATAATAAAATCATTAATTCTTCCCATAGGCTTTTCAATAGTAGAATCTGCCAAGTGCAAATTTAAAGAGCATTCTTCAATATCGGTAAGACCAAGCACATCACATAATGATTTCGAAATTATAGAAACACTAGCACCCAAGTCACATAAAGCAAAACACTCAGAATTTTTAATCTTGACTTTGATCGTAGGTTCCCATTCATCATGTAAGTTTCTAGGAACTGAAACTTTTAATTCCAATTCCTCTACAAAAGCTTTCATCATGGCATCAATGCTATGTTTAGTTTGAGCTTTATTTTGTTCATAAGCATGGGGTGAATTTATCATGGATTGCAACAAAGAAACACAATCAACCAAAGAGCAACTATCATAATCAAAGTCTTTGTCATCCAATATAGTGGGCACATCACTAATTAAAGTTTTGACCTCTTCAAACCCACTTTTCTAAACAAGATTTTCACCCTCTGAATTATCGGGACACCTTCTAGCTAAAGTTGACTCTTCTCCAGTCGCTTTTTCATCAATATTAATTTTACTAAACAAAGAGTTAATAGAGGAAACACCAATCATTTTAAGATCTTCATCACTTTTATGAAAGCAATCACTAGAAAACGCTTTTTCTAAATATTCTCTTTTAGCTCTAAGCATAGCGGTTTTTTTCTTACTTTAATCCATAGAAGAGCTTTAATTAATTATTCAACTTTAGGCACAAAATTTTTCATCTTGAGAGTTTCTACATCATGAGAAATTCTATGAATACTTCTAGACATACCATCAACTTTATTCAGCTGTTCTTCTATTGTAGCATTGAAAACTTTTTGAGTATTGATAAATTCTTTAATATTATTCTCAAGATCAGAGGTGTTTGTATTATTATTATAAGAAGTATTACCATAGGAATTACCAAAATTATTAGAGGAATTACTACGAAAAGGCCTAGATTAAAATTACCTCTATAAGCATTGTTATTGAAATTGTTCGCGAGATAAAATTCATATCTATGGCATCACTATTTTACTAGTAGGCGCTCTTTCGGTATTCCATTGTGAGTAATTTGACATAATATTGTCTAGAAATTTAGTAGCTTCACCCAAAGTAATTCCCATAAAAGTACCCCCCGTGGGGCAATCTAAAATATTACGAGAAACAAAATTCAATCCCGCATAAAAAATTTGTATGATCATCCAAAGAATTAACCCATGAGTTGGGCAATTCCTTAGCATCAATTTCATCCTTTCCCGAGATTGTGCAACATGCTCATGTTCAGGTTGCTTGTAATTCATGATCTGGGTTTAAGGGAAATGATTTTTGCGGGCGGAAAATACTTAGTAATAAAAGCATCCTTGCACTTGTTCCAAGAATCGATACTATTACTAGGCAAAGAAGAAAACAAACTTTTTGTGCGATCTCGCAAAGAAAACGGAAATAATTTCAACTTCACCACATCATTATCCACATCTTTTTTCTTTTGCATATCGCGTAATTCCATGAATGTGTTATGATGGGACACGACATCCTCATTAGGAGTACCGGCAAATTGATCTTTCATAACAAGATTCATCAAAGTAGTATTAATATCACAAGACTCCGCACTAGTGGCGGGAGGAGCAATCGGAGTGCTAAAAAAATCATTGTTGTTGGTATTGGTGAAATCACACAACTTGGTGTTCTCTTGAGTCATGGTGACTTCACAACAAGGTTGCACTCAAAATAGATCTGGCGAGAAAACGGGAATGAAAAAGAGGGCGAATAAAACGACAAATTTTTGTGAAGTGGGGGAGAGGAAAACGAGAGGCAAATGGCAAATAATGTAAATTGCAAGGATATTAGAGTTGTGATTAGGAACCTGGTTGATGTTGATGATGTCTCCTCGACAACGACGCCAGAAATTCCTTTTCATGTTTGCTTGAACTATGTGCGTATTTCCCCAAAGAAGAAGGGATGATGCAGCACATCAATGGTAGGTATTTCCCTCGGTGATGAGATCAAGGTTATCGAACCAGTAGGAGAACCATGCAACAAAACGTAAACATCGCCACACAAATAACAAATACTCGCAATCCAACGTGTTGAAGGGGTTGTCTGTCCCTTTCGGGCAACGACGCTAGAAATTGGCACGGAGATGGGATAAAGTTGTAATAGATTGGATAAATAGATCGCAAATAAAATAAAGTGCAACTAGGTATTTTTGTAGTTTTGGTTTAATAGAACCGGAAATAAAAGCAAATAAAATAAATCGCAAAGGCAAATATATTGAAGAAGAGACCCGGGGGGCGTAGGTTTCACTAGTGACTTCTCTCGAGAAAAATAGCAACCGGTGGGAAAACAATTACTGTTGGGTAATAGATAGAACTTCAAATAATCATGACGATATCCAGGCAAATGATCAATATATAAGCATCACGTCCAAGATTAGTAGACCGACTCCTACCTCCATCTACTACTATCACTTCACTCATCGACCGCTATCCAGCATGCATCTAGCGTATTAGGTTCATGGAAAACGAAGTAATGCAATAAGAACGATGACATGATGTAGACAAGATCTATTTATGCAGAAATAGACCCCATCTTGTTATCCTTTATAGCAGCGATACATACGTGTCGCTTCCCCTTCTGTCACTGGGATCAAGCACCATAAGATCGAACCCATCACGAAGCACCACTTCCCATTGCAAGATAAATAGATCGAGTTGGCCAAACAAAACCAGAATATCAGACAAGAAATAGATCGAGTTAGTCAATCATGCATATAGGTGATCAAATAAGACTCAAATAACTTTCATGGATAAAAACATAGATCTGATCATAAACTCAAAGTTCATTGGATCCCAACAAACACACCACAAAAAGACTTACATCATTTGGATGTCCAAGAGACCATTGTATTGAGAACCAAGAGAGAGAGAGAGAGAGGAAGTCGTCTAGCTACTAACTATGGACCCGTAGGTCTACAAAGAACTACTCACGCATCATCGGAGAGGCACCAATGGACATGATGAACCGTTCATGACGGTGTCTAGATTGGATCTGGTGTTTCTAGAACTTGCGAAAGCTGGAATTGATTTTCGTCGACTCTCCTAGGGTTTCTGGGTTTCTGGAATATTGGCGTATTTATAGAGCAAAGAGGTGGTGCGGGAGGCCACCGAGTTGGGCACAACCTACCTGGGCGCGCCTTGGCCCCCAGGCGTGCCCTGGTGGGTTGTGCCCCCCTCTGAGCACCCCTGTGGTACTTCTTTGGCCCAAGAGGTGTCTTCTGGTCCAGAAAAAATCCAAAAAAAGTTTTGCTGCGTCTGGACTCCGTTTGGTATTGATTTCCCGCGATGTAAAAAACAAGCAGAAAACAACAACTGCCACAGGGCACTATGTCAATAGGTTAGTACCAAAAAATGATATAAAATGACTATAAAATGATTGTAAAACATCCAAGAATGGTAATATAACAGCACGGAACAATAAAAAATTATAGATACATTGGAGACGTATCAGTCCGTACCAAGGTAAGGTTGGAGCCGTGGGAATACCATGCGTGACGCCGCAAAGTGATATGATGTGTTACATGCTAGATCGGTGTGGCTTAGGATCAGGGTCCGACATTTTAAGCAAATGAAAGAGAAACGAAGAGCTTATAAGCATTAGCATTGAGCCATTTTGCCTAGTTCCATCATCTCAGTTCATACATACATAAGAATACTTGGGATAGTAGATGACCCGTTTCTCTCATAGGTTGGTGCACAAGCGTATCTAGCCCATTTGAGCAATCGGGCTAGCATCTCTCTAGTATCCGTACAAAAAGAGCATTCTTCGTGGTTTCGCATTTTGAGCACACTCCTTGGTTGTGCGGATACCATCCATCTTCCGTGTGTGTGTTCCTAGTGAAATCCTTGGGTTCGATGTAGTTGTGTTGCTTGCAATTTGTGCATCTCTTCAACATTATCAATATCTTGGCTAACACTAGCTTGAATTTTGTGCCACTCATCATAACGAAGCTCCTCCATAAGCCTTTTACTTGTAGGTGTGAGAAACAAAACCCTATACCAATTCTCCTATTATAGCATTCCATTGAGTGATACTCGATACATTCTCAAACTTCAGAAAAGGTAACTTTGGTATTGTTCTCTCATTTTCCTACTCACCTGCACTTGGTTATGATGGATGGGCCCACTTCTTCATCAAACCTACTCTTCGAGGATCAAGATGACGAATGCGACTTCGTCACCAAAAATCACTTCTTCATAGCTCAATGAACGCTCCATCAAGAAAGTGAAGCTTTGGGTGACCGCATCGATCAACTCGCCATCGCCCTACATCAGTGCAAAGCAAGACACTGGGACTACCTCGACACCAAGCTCTCCAAACAAATGGAAGAATTCTGCAACATGATCATGAGCCATGCGTCCTCCACCACCTCTTCACCAAGATGACACCACTCAATTCACCACTCTTCGACCTACTCTTCCTCGGATGCTAGTCCTCCTCGAGCTTGTTCTCCCCACCGCACTGACACTCAAGATCGCCAAGTTCAAGGAAATCCATTCCATGGCAATGGGTTGCAAGACTGCGTCCGAGCTCGTGAAAGAGCGAGACGCCAAGAACAAGACACCGTGCACCAAGAGCAGCCTCCACAAGCGCAACGTCAAACACCTCTTGACAGTGATTCAATCTGACAAGAACAAAGGATCCATGAAGAACAAGCGCTCGAAGCACAACGCGCACTACACGAGTCCAATAGAGCCGTCGCCGAGCACAACCGCCAAGTGCGTGAACAATAAGAAGCACTTCACCAAGAATGACAATATGAAGCCGTTCGCCACGAGGAGCAGCAAGAAAGAAGGAACCATGCACATATGCCTCATCCTAATCAGCAAGTTCATCTAGAGGAAAGCGAAATTGACGACCTTCGTCCACACCAAGGGCGACACCAACATCGTCCACATGATGAAGAACAACGATACGGCAAGCTCAAGTTCTCCATGCCCAAGTTTTCCAGAAGAAACGACCTCGAGGAGTATCTCTCATGGGCATTGAAGGTTCACAAGATCTACCGTCTTCACAATTAAGACGAGGATAAGAAAATCACAATGGCCTCCCTGGAGTTCCAAGACTATGTTCTCATATGGTGGGAACAAGTGATAGCAAGACGCCAAGAGCAAGGCGAACCACCAATCACGACATCAACACAAATGAAGGATGTTATGAGAGCTCGCTTCGTGCCTACAGACTACACCCGGGATATCTTCAAGAAGTATTTTTCAAACCCGTGACAGTGGGAGAGGCTCCCACTATGATATATTACTTCTCAGAATCTCTTCAAGAAGTTGCAACTCCTCAAGCAAGGCATGAAGACGGTGGAAGAAAAGTACCAAGAATTGGAGATTGCCATGATACGACCAATGTCAAACAAGATGATGAGCAAACTATAGTATGCTTCTTGAATAGCCTCAATCACCCAATAAGGAAGATTGTCGAATTTCCTACCCTACTCCAAGCTTCTCAAGCTAGTTCATCAAGCAACCAAGGCGGAGCAACAAGTACAAGATGACTTCAAATATGCCAAGTACTGGTCCAAGACCTATGACTCTTACTCTCAAGCTCCCGCAACTTCGACACCGCCTACTTCGACTAGAGCATCTCCAAGCAACAACGACAAGTCAACTTACAAGAAAACTTCAACACCTTCAAGTCGTCCTCCTACTACAAGCAACTTCAAATCGAGAGCTTCATCATCATCTACTCCAATGGATGAGACCATAAAGACGAGTTTCATCAAATGCTTCACATGTCAAGGCTGAGGCCACAAGACATTTGAGTGCCCCACTTAGCGCACCATGATCGCCCACGACGACGACACCTATGACTCGATGTGTGAGGAAGAAATGGAAGCCCTTGAGCATGTGGCCATGCACCGACGCGTGAATGACGATGAAGATGACCAAGTCTTTTGTGACAATGATTGAGCCCTGCTCTCGTTCTCTCAAAGGTCTTGACACTTCAAAACCAACAAGACAAAACCAACAATGCCACATCTTCCACACCAAAGCGGGCATCAACGGACGCCCCGTGGTCATTATCGAAGGAAGACTTTGCCACAATTTTGCAAGTGAAGAGCTATGTTCCAAGCTACAATTGGTCAGGTGAAGCATCCTCGCCTCCCACAAGATCCAATGGCTTAGCGACTCCGGCACCATTAAAGTGGAGCACATCGTGCAAGTTTCGTTGAAGATCAGCGCCTACAAAGACACTTTGGAGTGTGATGTGGTTCCTATGTCTATGTGCCATCTGCTCTTAGGAAGACCTTGTCAATTCGACCACGACGTCATCCACAACGGGCGTACCAACCACTATACCTTCAATATGAAGGGAAAAGAGTAAGTGCTACGACCTATGTCACCAAGCCAAGTGATCGTCGACAAACAAGCATCCACCAATCATGGAGAGAATACTGAGAGAGTGAACCACCAAAGGGAGAGTGAGTTCCACTAGCCAAAAATGAGTGCCTCCACGATGAGCGACAAGAAAAACATAGTGCTTTTAGCTAATAAAAGAGACATTTGAGAAGTGTGTGAGAACCCATCTAGTGTCACACATTATGTCCTAGTGTGCAAAGACGAAGCGGCAAGGACGAACACTTCTAACCGTCTTCCTCTAGTGTTGTCTAATTTGTTGCAGGAACTCGCGGAAGTATTCCCTGATGAGATACCTCCCAATCTTCCTCCACTATGAGGCATCGAGCACCAGATCGACCTCATCCCAGGTGCACCCCTACCAAACAAGGCCCCATACCACGTCAACCCTAAAGAAACTAAGGAGATACAAAGGCATGTACAACAACTCATCGACAACGGCCATGTATGTGAAGGCTTAAGTCCTTGTGCCATTCCGGTTATACTTGTGCCAAAGAAAGATGGTAGTTTGCGTATGTTCTCCGATTGCCGTCCATAAATGCTATCACCGTTTGCTATAGGCATACCATTCCATGCCTTGATGATATGCTAGATGAGCTTAGCGGTGCCACCATTTTCTCAAAAATTGATCTTAAAAGTGGCTATTACCAAATTCGCATTCAATAAGGTGATGAGCGGAAAACCGCCTTTAAAACTAAATTTGGCTTGTAAGAGTGGTTAGTTATGCCTTTGGGTTTATCGGAAGCACCCAGTACGTTCATGTGTGTCATGCATTATGTTCTACGCCCATACATTGGTGTATTTGTTGTAGTCTACTTTGATGATATACTTGTGTTTAGCAAATCTCTAAAAGATCATGTCACTCATCTTGGGACCATTTTGCAAACTCTTAGAAATGAGCATATTTATGCTAATATGGAGAAATGCACATTTGGTGCTGATAAGCTTGTTTTCTTGGGTTTTGTTGTGTCTTCTAAGGGCGTTCATGTAGATGAAGCTAAAATTGATGCTATTAAAACTTTGCCACAACCAACCAACTTGCAACAAGTGTGTACCTTCCTTGGGTTATGTCGACGTTCTGGGAACCAGGGTACCCATATTGCCTGCCTGCGGCCACGACGTGGCTCCTTAGACGGTCTGGTACGGCCCACCTCCAAGACTATCAAGACAAGACCCTCGCGAAGGGTCAAACCTCATGAGGCGGACGACGCCAAGACCTCCTGAGGGAGCAGCGTCCCCAGGATGCCTCCTGAGGAGCAGAGATTCCTATGCAGGTACCCAACCTCCAGAGGTTGTGGTGACGCAAGCCATGACAACCATGGCAGGCGGGAGTCAGCGGGAGCAGAGAAGGAAATTCCCTCTTTGGTGCTAAGGAGGTAAGCGCAAACGTGGGTTCCTGAGGCATCTAGCAAAGGTTCCCATTCCAGTGCAACAAGACCAAGATCTCCACCTCGGCGGGACGGATGTCATTGCCGGGCCCACCACCATGTCACGACCAGAAGCTTTGCAGGTGAAGACCACCTTTCGTTAGGATAAGATATACTACTTGTCCCCTTTCAATTTGGCCACTGTGTAATCCCTTCCCGCCTACGTTTGGGGGGAAGAGGACCGAGGCCACTATAAGTATAGGTAAGCCACCACCATGGAGGGGGATCGGATCATTTCCACCCTCACCAGAGCAATCCCCGCAAGCTTGTTCATTCTTTGTACTAGTTCGTCCTCAGCTCCTCGTGAGGCCAATCCACCACAAAGCAGGAGTAGCGTCTTACACCGCAAGGTGGCCCGAACTTGTGTAACTGCCGTGTCCATCTTCTTCCTTGATCGCGTGACTCGAGCTAGGCCGAGGGGTGACGAGCTGGTTGGCTGGAGAGGTTGAGTTTTTCACACACGCCCTATAGTTCGAACCTTTCTTAGGTCTACGGAACCCTGAATCGGACATTTGGCGCGCCGGGTAGGGGGCGTGTCGAAGCTCTGCTTCCCCATCGGTTGCGCTCCATCCGCGCTGTGTGGTTCCCATGGCAGGCTCCGGCCCACCCGCCGGGCCGTCAGGCGTACTCGGAAGCATCATGGGCCACCGGGCCTTCCCCCCCCTACGGCAGGTGCGGTGGCCTCCGAAGTTCAAGTCCACACTGCCCCCGCATTACAGCGGTGTGGGGGATCCCGAGGTGTTCCTCCGTTGGTACAAGGTGAGCATCAAGGGGGCGAACGGCAATGACAAGGCCATGGAAAACTGGCCCCACATGGCTCTCACAGGTGTGCCACGCTCCTGGATGCTCAACCTACAGAATCTTCGGTAGCCTCCTGGGAGGTGCTGCGTGACCTGTTCATCGCGCACTTCCCGGCACCGGCGCACCACGTTGTTGCGGCCATTCTTGGAAGGTCACAGGCACCGTTTCAAGCCTCCACGTCAAGCAGCTCTTCCGACAGGTGAGGGCCGCCCAGCCACAGCAGGGGCTCCTCCAGACCGCATTGCACCTGGGGTCGCCATCACCTTGGACTCCAGGGATCACCCCAGGACCACGGTCAGCGTCGGCACGCTCCCTATGCTCTGCACACCCACCATTAGAGACGTTATAGCCACCAAGACCATGATCAATGGCGGTGTTGGCCTCAACGTCCTCTCCGTGGAAGCCTTCGACCTGCTCCAAGTGCCTTATGACCGGCTCGCCCCCACCAAGCCCTTCTCAGGGGAGGCCGACGGTTCCACTGTTCCCCTAGGGCAGATCCGCCTCCTTGTCACCTTCAGCACATGCCACAACTACCACACAGAGCTCATCGACTTCGACATCACCCGCATCGGCCTCCCGAACAACATAATCCTTGGGTATCCGGCCATTGCCAACTTCCTGGTGGCGACCCACCTCGGCTACAATGTAGTCAAGATGCCTGGGAGCTGCAGCGTCCTCACTGTGGTGGGAGACCCAAGGATGCGCTCCAGGACCTCAGGCTCGCTTTCAAAGTCGCGGCGTCCGCATGACCAGATGCAGAGGACGCTCCAGGGATCCGAGAGGTCAGACCCGCGAAGAAGAAGCAATTGTTCTCTCAAGATCGGGCCGAGACAAAGCATGTGCCTGTCAATGACAGGGGCTCAGGCCCCACCTTTACCATAGGTGTTGGCCTCCCCCCAGATCAGGAAGAGGCACTGGTCAGTTTCCTCTGTGCGAACAAGGATGTCTTTACATGGGAGGTGACATATTTGGACGGTGTCCTGCGAGACGTAATAGAGCACCACCTGATGGTGTGCCCCGGTGTGCGTCCGATGAAGCAGAAGGCATGGCGGCAAGCCCCAGAGAAGCAGTCGTTCATCATCCAGGATGTTTGCAAGCTAGAAGGAGCCAGCGTTATTCGGGAGATGCGGCACCCCGATTGGCTGGCTAACTCGATCATTATCCCCAAGAAGGGCGGCAAGGAGCGCATGTGCGTCGACTTCACGAGCCTCAACAAAGCTTGCCCTTAGGATCCTTTCCCTCTACCGCGCATCGACCAGATCATTGACTCCACTGCCGAGTGAGAGCTGATGTGCTTCCTGAACGGCTTCTCAGTCTACCACCAGATCAAGATGACGGTGCAGGACGTCGAGAAGACAACCTTCCTTTCCCCGTGTGCGGGTGTACTGCTACACCTGCATGCCTTTGGGCCATGGAATACTGGCACTACCTTCCAATTATTGGTGCACATCACCCTAGGCCTGCAGCTCGGGAGGAATGCCGAGGCATACGTCGACGACATAGTGGTCAAATCACAGAAAGCAAGGACCCTTGTTGACGATCTGGCGGAGAAGTTCGCCAACCTGCGAAAGGTGAACCTACGGCTCAATCCGGAGAAGTGTGTGTTCGGTGTCCCATACGGCAAGCTGCTAGGTTTCCTAGTGTCGCACAGAGGGGTCGAGGCTAACCCAGAGAAGGTCAAGGCAATAGAAAGGATGAGCCCGCCACAAACCCTCAAGGAGATGTAGAAGCTCGCGAGCTGCGTAACTTTGTTGGGGCGTTTCATCTCCAAGCTCGGCGAGCGCGCCCTCCCGTTCTTCAAGATGATAAAAAATAAGGGCCCATTTGAATGGACTCTGGAGGCTGAGGCGGCCTTCCAAGACCTCAAGAGGTATATCACCAGCCCTCTGGTGATGTTGGTGCCTCGTCCTCTTGAGCCCATGGTGCTTTACCGGGCCGCCACACCCCACTCGGCTAGCGTAGCGCTAGTGGCTATCCGGGAAGAGCGCGCAGGCGCGGGTGTGCGGCGTAGCGCCCTGCCCACAACCGCACCATTGACACCTCAGGATGACGCTCTTGAGGCCATGGCTACCCCACCAAACGGCAACGCTCCCGAGGCCCACTCGTACCAAGCGGGGTCGGACATCGTTGACACCTCTTCCCTCATCGAGCAACCCGTATACAACGCACGCATGTGCTGCCACAAGCCGCAGAAGCTTCTGCTTGTGCTCCTCGTCGCCTCCAGGAAGCTGCGCCACTACTTCTGTGTACCCCCTCGAGAGGCTGCTCCGTAGCCCCAATGTTGTGGGAAGGGTTGCTGAGTGGAACATCAAGCTGCACGCATCCTAGCTGGAGTTCAGCACCACCAGGGTCATCAAGGGTGCGGCCCTTGCTGACTTTGCGGCGGAATGGGCTGACGCCCCTAACCGGGGAATGGGTGACGATCGCTCCCTCATGCCCGGAGACGAGGCGCCTAATGGATGGGTCATGTAATTCGACGGCGCGTTCACACGCCAGGGCACAGGGGCTAGTGACGTGCTTATCTCGCCTACCCAGGACCAGCTCTACTATGTTGTGCAGCTCTACTTTCAGCATGGCAAGAAGGTCCCCAACAAAACCATGGAATACGAGGGACTTATCACTGGCCTCAAAGACGCAGTGGCCATGGGGTGTTGGAAATATGCCCTAGAGGCAATAATAAAATGGTTATTATTATATTTCTTTGTTCATGATAATTGTATGTTATTCATGCTATAACTATGTTATCCGGAAATTGTAATACACGTGTGAATACATAGACAACAACATGTCCCTAGTAAGCCTCTAGTTGACTAGCTCATTGATCAACAGATAGTCATGGTTTCCTGACTATGGACATTGGATGTCATTGATAACGGGATCACATCATTAGGAGAATGATGTGATGGACAAGACCCAATACTAAGCATAGCACGAAGATCGTGTAGTTCGTTTCGCTAGAGCTTTTCCGAATGTCAAGTATCATTTCCTTAGACCATGAGATTGTCCAACTCCCGGATACTGTAGGAGTGCTTTGGGTGTACCAAACGTCACAATGTAACTGGGTGACTATAAAGGTGCACTACCGGTATCTCCGAAAGTGTCTGTTGGGTTGGCACGAATCGAGACTGGGATTTGTCACTCCGTATGATGGAGAGGTATCTCTGGGCCCACTCGGTAATGCATCATCATAATGAGCTCAATGTGACCAAGTGTCTGGTCACGGGATCATGCATTACGGTACGAGTAAAGTGACTTGCCGGTAACGAGACTAAACAAGGTATTGGGATACCGACGATCGAGTCTCGGGCAAGTAATGTACCAATTGACAAAGGGAATTGTATACGGGGTTGATTGAATCCTTGACATCGTGGTTCATCCGATGAGATCATCGAGGAGTATGTGGGAGCCAACATGGGTATCCAGATCCCGCTGTTGGTTATTGACCGGAGAGGCGTCTCGGTCATGTCTGCGTGTCTCCCGAACCTATAGGGTCTACACACTTAAGGTTCGGTGACGCTAGGGTTGTAGAGATATTAGCATGCGGTAACCCGAAAGTTGTTCGGAGTCCCGGATGAGATCCCGGACGTCAAGAGGAGTTCCGGAATGGTCCGGAGGTAAAGATTTATATATAGGAAGTCCAGTTTCGGCCACCGGGAAAGTTTCGGGGGTCACCGGTATTGTACCGGGACCATCGGAAGGGTCCTGGGGGTCCACCAGGTGGGGCCACCTATCCCAGAGGGCCCCATGGGCTGAAGTGGCGTGGGAACGAGACCATGGTGAGCTGGTGGGCCCCACCCAAGGGCCCAAGGTGCCTAGGTGGCCGTTGCCCCCCCCCCTAAGTGGAAACCCTAAGTGGCCGTTGCCCCCCCCCCCCCGGGGGGGGGCATGCGCCCCCTGGTTGGAAACCCTAAGGGGGCCGTTGCCCCCAGGGGCCGCCGCCCCCCCTCTAGATGGAACCTCCAAGGGGGCATGCGCCCCCCTAGCCCCTATATATAGTGGAGGGGAGGGAGGGCATCCGCACCCTAAGCCTTGGCGCCTCCCTCTCCCTCCCGTGACACCTCTTCGTCCTCCAGTAGCGCTTGGCGAAGCCCTGCTGGAATCCCGCTGCTTCCACCACCACGCCGTCGTGCTGCTGGATCTCCATCAACCTCTCCTTCCCCCTTGCTGGATCAAGAAGGAGGAGACGTCTTCCCAACCATACGTGTGTTGAACACGGAGGTGCCATTCGTTCGGTGCTCGGTCATCGGTGATTTGGATCACGACGAGTACGACTCCATCAACCCCGTTCTCTTGAACGCTTCCGCTCGTGATCTACAAGGGTATGTAGATGCACTCCTCTCTCTCGTTGCTAGATGAACTCATAGATTGATCTTGGTGAAAGCGTAGGAAAATTTTTATTTTCTGCTACGTTCCCCAACAGTGGCATCATGAGCTAGGTATATGCGTAGTTCTCTTTGCACGAGTAGAACACAATTTGTTGTGGGTGTAGATGTTGTCAACTTTCTTGCCACTACTAATCTTATTTTGCTTCAGCGGGATTGTGGGATGAAGCCGCCCGGACCGACCTTACATGTACGCTTACGTGAGACAGGTTCCACCGACAGACATGCACTAGTTGCATAAGGTGGCTAGCGGGTGTCTGCCTCTCCCACTTTAGTTGGAGCGGATTCGATGAAAAGGGTCCTTAGGAAGGGTAAATAGAAGTTGGCAAATCACATTGTGGCTTTAACGTAGGTAAGAAAATGTTCTTGCTAAGATCACCTATAGAAGCCACGTAAAAACTTGCAACAACAATTAGAGGACGTCTAACTTGTTTTTGCAGCAAGTGTCTTGTGATGTGATATGGCCAAAGTTGTGATGAATGATGGATGATATATATGTGATGTATGAGATCATGTCCTTGTAATAGAAATCACGACTTGCATGTAGTTGAGTATGACAACCAGCAGGAGCCATAGGAGTTGTCTTTATTTTTGTATGATCTGCGTGTCATTGAAGAATGCCATGTAAATTACTTTACTTTATTGCTAAACGCGTTAGCCATAGAAGTAGAAGTAGTCGTTGGCGTGACAACTTCATGAAGACACGATGATGGAGATCATGATGATGGAGATCATGGTGTCATGCCGGTGACGACGATGATCATGGAGCCCCGAAGATGGAGATCAAAGGAGCTATATGATATTGGCCATATCATGTCACTATTATGATTACATGTGATGTTTATCATGTTTTTCATCTTGTTTACTTAGAACGACAGTAGTAAGTAAGATGATCCCTCATAATAATTTCAAGAAAAGTGTTTCCCATAACTGTGCACCGTTGTGAAGGTTCGTTGTTCCGAAGCACCACGTGATGATCAGGTGTGATAGATCCTAACTTTTGAATACAACGGGTGTAAGCCATATTTACACACGCAATACACTTAGGTTGACTTGACGAGCCTAGCATTTACAGACATGGCCTCGGAACACGGAATACCGAAAGGTCGAGCATGAGTCGTATAGTAGATACGATCAACATGAATATATTCACCGATGTTAGCTAGTCCGTCTCACGTGATGATCGGACACGGCCTAGTTGTCTCGGATCATGTTGCACTTAGATGACTAGAGGGTTGTCTGTCTAAGTGGGAGTTCATTAAATAATTTGATTAGATGAACTTAATTATCATGAACTTAGTCTAAAATCTTTAGAAAATGTCTTGTAGATCAAATGGCCAACGCTCATGTCCACCTGAACTTCAACACGTTCCTAGAGAAAAACAAGCTGAAAGACGATGGCGGCAACTATACGGACTGGGTCCGGAACCTGAGGATCATCCTCATAGCTGCCAAGAAAGACTATGTCCTAGAAGCACCGCTAGGTGAAGCACCAATCCCAGAGAACCAAGACGTTATGAACGCTTGGCAGTCTCGTGCTGATGATTACTCCCTCGTTCAGTGCGGCATGCTTTACAGCTTAGAACCGGGGCTCCAAAAGTGTTTTGAGCAACACGAAGCATATGAGATGTTCGAGGAGCTGAAAATGGTTTTCCATGCTCATGCCCGGGTCAAGAGATATGAAGTCTCCGACAAGTTCTTTAGCTGTAAGATGGAGGAAAACAGTTCTGTTAGTGAGCACATACTGAAGATGTCTGTGTTGCACAACCGCTTGACTTAGCTGGGAGTTAATCTCCCGGATGACGCGGTCATTGACAGAATCCTCCAGTCGCTCCCATCAAGCTACAAGAGCTATGTGATAAACTTCAATATGTAGGGGATGGAAAAGACCATTCTTGAGGTATATTCAATGTTGAAATCAGCGGAGGTGGAGATCAAAAAGGAACATCAAGTGTTGATGGTGAATAAAACCACTAAGTTCAAGAAGGGAAAGGGTAAGAAGAACTTCAAGAAGGACGGCAAGGAAGTTGCCGTGCATGGTAAGCCAGTTGCCAGGAAGAAGTAGAGCAATGGACCCAAGCCTGAGACTGAGTGCTTTTATTGCAAGGGAAGTCGTCACTGGAAGCGGAACTGCCCCAAATACTTAGCGGACAAGAAGGCCGGCAAAACCAAAGGTATATGTGATATACATGTAATTGATGTGTACCTTACCAGTGCTCGTAGTAGCTCCTGGGTATTTGATACCGGTGTGGTTGCTCATATTTGTAACGCAAAGCAGGAGCTGCGGAATAAGCGGAGACTGGCGAAGGATGAGGTGACGATGCGCGTCGGGAATGGTCCCAAGGTCGATGTGATCGCCGTCGGCATGCTACCTCTACATTTACCTACGGGATTAGTTTTGAACCTCAACAATTGTTATTTAGTACCAGCTTTGAGCATGAACATTGTATCAGGATCTCGTTTAATTCGAGATGGCTACTCATTTAAATCCGAGAATAATGGTTGTTCTATTTATATGAGTGATATGTTTTATGGTCATGCCCCGCTGGTGAATGGTTTATTCTTAATGAATCTCAAGCGTAATGTTACACATATTCATAGTGTGAATACCAAAAGATGTAATGTTGATAACGATAGTCCCACATACTTGTGGCACTGCCTCCTTGGTCGCATTGGTGTCAAGCGCATGAAGAAGCTCCGTGCTGATGGACTTTTAGAGTCTCTAGATTATGAATCATTTGACACATGCGAGCCATGCCTCATGGGCAAAATGACCAAGACTCCGTTCTCCGGAACAATGGAGCGAGCAACCAACTTATTGGAAATCATACATACTAACGTGTGTGGTCCAACGAGCATTGAGGCTCGCGGAGGATATCATTATGTTCTCACTCTTACTGATGACTTGAGTAGATATGGGTATGTCTACTTGATAAACACAAGTCTGAGACCTTTGAAAAGTTCAAGGAATTTCAGAATGAGGTAGAGAATCAACGTGACCGAAAGATAAAGTTCCTACGATCAGATCATGGGGGTGAATATTTAAGTCAAGAATTTGGTACACACTTAAGAAAATGTGGAATATTTTCACAACTCACGCCGCTTGGAACACCTCAGCGAAATGGTGTGTCCGAACATCGTAATCGTACTCTATCGGATATGGTGCGATCTATGATGTCACTTACTGATTTACCGCTATCATTTTGGGGATACGCTCTAGAGACAGCTACATTCACTTTAAATAGGGCACCGTCTAAATCCGTTGAGACGACAACGTATGAATTATGGTTTGGGAAGAAAGCTAAGCTGTCGTTTCTAAAAGTTTGGGGATGCGATGCTTATGTCAAGAAACTTCAACCTGAGAAGCTCGAACCCAAGTCGGAAAAATGCGTATTCATAGGATACCCTAAGGAAACCATAGGGTATACTTTCTACTTAAGATCCGAAGGCAAGATCTTTGTTGCCAAGAATGGGTCCTTTCTGGAGAAAGAGTTTCTCTCAAAAGAATTAAGTGGGAGGAAAGTAGAGCTTGATGATGTACTACCTCTTGAAACGGTGAGTAGCGCAAATCAGGAAAATGTTCCTGTGGTGTCGGCACCGACAAGAGAGGAAGTTAATGATGATGATCAAGATACTTCGGATCAAGCTCCTACTGAACTTCGAAGGTCCACAAGGACATGTTCTGCACCAGAGTGGTATGGCAATCCTGTCTTGGAAATCATGTTGTTGGACAACGGTGAACCTTCGAACTATGAAGAAGCAATGGCGGGCCCAGATTCCAACAAATGGCTTGAAGCCATGCAATCCGAGATAGGATCCATGTATGAAAACAAAGTGTGGACTTTGAGAGACTTGCCCGATGATCGGCGAGCGATAGAAAACAAATGGATCTTTAAGAAGAAGACAGACGCGGATGGTAATGTTACCATATATAAAGCTTTACTTGTCTCTAAGGGTTATCGACAAGTTCAAGGAATTGACTACGATGAGACGTTCTCTCCCGTAGCAAAGCTGAAGTCCGTCCGAATCATGTTAGCAATTGCCGCATACTATGATTATGAGATATGGCAAATGGACGTCAAAACGGCATTCCTTAACGGTCACCTTAAGGAAGAACTGTATATGATGCAGCCGGAAGGTTTTGTTGACCCTAAGATTGCTAACAAGGTATGCAAGCTCCAGCGATCCATTTATGGGCTGGTGCAAGCATCTCGGAGTTGGAACATTCGTTTTAATGAGATGATTAAAGCGTTTGGGTTTATGCAGACTTATGGAGAAGCCTGCGTTTACAAGAAAGTGAGTGGGAGCTCTGTAGCATTTCTCATATTATATGTGGATGACATACTTTTGATGGGAAATGATATCGAACTTTTGGACAGCATAAAGGCCTACTTGAATAAGTGTTTTTCAATGAAGGACCTTGGAGAAGATGCTTACATATTAGGCATGAAAATCTATAGAGATAGATCAAGACGCTTCATAGGTCTTTCACAAAGCACATACCTTGATAAGATATTGAAGAAGTTCAATATGGATCAGTCCAAGAAAGGGTTCTTGCCTGTATTGCAAGGTGTGAGATTGAGCTCGGCTCAATGCCCGACCACGGCAGAAGATAAAGAAGAGATGAGTGTCATCCCCTATGCCTCAGCCATAGGGTCTATCATGTATGCCATGACCTGTACCAGACCTGATATAAACCTTGCCGTAAGTTTCGTAGGAAGGTACCAAAGTAATCCCGGCAAGGAACACTGGACAACAGTCAAGAACATCCTTAAGTACCTGAAAAGGACTAAGGACATGTTTCTCGTATATGGAGGTGACGAAGAGCTCGTCGTAAAGGGTTACGTCAATGCTAGCTTCGACACAGATCTGGATGACTCTAAGTCACAAACCGGATAAGTGTATATTTTGAATGGTGGGTAGTAAGTGGGTGCAGTTGCAAGCAGAGCGTCGTGGCGGGATCTACATGTGAAGCGGAATACATGGCAGCCTCGGAGGTAGCACATGAAGCTATCTGGGTGAAGGAGTTCATCACCGACCTAGGAGTCATACAAAATGCGCCGGGGCCAATCGCACTCTTCTGTGACAACACTGGAGCTATTGCACTTGCCAAGGAGCCCAGGTTTCACAAGAAGACCAGGCACATCAAGCGTCGCTTCAACTCCATACGTGAAAATGTTCAAGATGGAGACATAGATATTTGTAAAGTACATACGGATCTGAATATGGCAGATCCGTTGACTAAACCTCTCCCTAGAGCAAAACATGATCAACACCAGAACGCTATGGGTGTTCGATTCATCACAATGTAACTAGAATATTGACTCTAGTGCAAAGTGGGAGACTGTTGGAAATATGCCCTAGAGGCAATAATAAAATGGTTATTGTTATATTTCTTTGTTCATGATAATTGTCTGTTATTCATGCTATAACTGTGTTATCCGGAAATCATAACACATGTGTGAATACATAGACAACAACATGTCCCTAGTAAGCCTCTAGTTGACTAGCTCGCTGATCAACAGATAGTCATGGTTTCCTAACTATGGAAATTGGATGTCATTGATAACGGGATCACATCATTAGGAGAATGATGTGATGGACAAGTCCCAATACTAAGCAAAGCACAAAGATCGTGTAGTTCGTTTCGCTAGAGCTTTTCCAAAGGTCAAGTATCATTTCCTTAGACCATGAGATTGTGCAACTCTCGGATACCGTAGGAGTGCTTTGGGTGTACCAAATATCACAACGTAACTGGGTGACTATAAAGGTGCACTACGGATATCTCCGAAAGTGTCTGTTGGGTTGGCACGAATCGAGACTGGGATTTGTCACTCCGTATGATGGAGAGGTATCTTTGGGCCCACTCGGTAATGCATCATCATAATGAGCTCAATGTGACCAAGTGTCTGGTCACGGGATCATGCATTACGGTACGAGTAAAGTGACTTGCCGGTAACGAGAATAAAAGTCTCGGGCAAGTAACGTACCAATTGACAAAGGGAATTGTATACGAGGTTATTTGAATCCTCTCCATCGTGGTTCATCCGATGAGATCATCGAGGAGTATGTGGGAGCCAACATGGGTATCCAGATCCCGTTGTTGGTTATTGACCGGAGAGGCGTCTCGGTCATGTCTGCGTGTCGCCCGAACCCGTAGGGTCTACACACTTAAGGTTCGGTGACGCTAGGGTTGTAGAGATATTAGTATGCGGTAACCCGAAGTTGTTCGGAGTCCCGGATGAGATCGCAGACATCACGAGGAGTTCCGGAATGGTCCGGAGGTAAAGATTTATATATAGGAAGTCTAGTTTCGGCCACCGGGAAAGTTTCGGGGGTCACCGGTATTGTACCGGGACCACCGAAAGGGTCCCGGGGGTCCACCAGGTGGGGCCACCTATCCCGGAGGGCCCCATGGGCTGAAGTGGCATGGGAACCAGACCCTGGTGGGCTGGTGCGCCCCACCCAAGGGCCCAAGGCGCCTAGGGTTGGAAACCCTAGGGGGCCGTTGCCCCCCCCCCCCGAGGGGGCATGCGCTCCCCTGGTTGGAAACCCTAAGGGGGCCGTTGCCCCCAGGGGCCGCCCCCCCCCCCCTCTAGATGGGATCTCCAAGGGGGCATGCGCCCCCCTAGCCCCTATATATAGTGGAGGGGAGGGAGGGCATCCACACCCTAAGCCTTGGCGCCTCCCTCTCCCTCCCATGACACCTCTTCCTCCTCCAGTAGCGCTTGGCGAAGCCCTGCTGGAATCCCGCTGCTTCCACCACCACGCCGTCGTGCTGCTAGATCTCCATCAACCTCTCCTTTCCCCTTGCTGGATCAAGAAGGAGGAGACGTCTTCCCAACCGTACCTGTGTTGAACACGGAGGTGCCGTTCGTTCGGTGCTCGGTCATTGGTGATTTGGATCACGACGAGTACGACTCCATCAACCCCGTTCTCTTGGACGCTTCTGCTCGCGATCGACAAGGGTATGTAGATGCACTCCTCTCTCTCGTTGCTAGATGAACTCATAGATTGA